>NC_135138.1:33390969-33698812 GCF_051014445.1 Colletes latitarsis
ATTTTAATGGGGGATTCTAGAGGCCAAAATAAAACGAAAATCAAGAATACCAATTTGTTGATGGAGGCTTCGTTAAAAAGTTATTAACGTTTAAAGTTCCATACCGAATGAAAAAATTTTCGACGAAATTAACAAATTTCAAATCATTCTGAAAAAATTATTTTCGGTTGCAAGGGTCGATTACAATCATTTTTTATCATTACACATACACTCGAATTCCTACGCATTTTCGAGAAAAAAATTACTTAACGAAAAATGTAATTATGTCTGACCATACATTGATATGTTTCCCTGAAATTTTTCAGCGAAAAAAAAATAATTTCAAATCGTTCTGGAAAAATTATTTTCGGTTGTGGGGGTTAAATACAATCATTTTCGGTGAATAGACATACCCCCGAAATCTTGCGCATTTTCGAGAAAAAAAATCAATACGAGCGGAACTTTAAACATTAATAACTTTTTAACGAATCCTTTATCAAGAAATTGTTATTCTTGATTTTCGTTTTATTTTGGCCTCTGGAATCCCCCATTAAAATTTTTCCCAGGGGTGGCCGAACACCCTGTATAATATGTACAATTCTCGCAGCTTTGGAGATATTAACAGTCTGACTGAAACAGATGGTTATCTAACTATTCTAAACAAGGTAATTAGCGAACGCAGTCGAATGTACGGGCAGCGCTGCTCTACGAGAGAATAGCTTCGAAAATCTCCGCAGGAACAAATCATAAAGCACTCCTACGACTACCGATAAATTCGCCACTGGCGAACCATTACCCTGAATCACCCGATGCTTTCAAAAAATTCTACCAACGACAACAACGCTAGACGACTGGAAAGCGGCAAAACAAGAGGCTCGACGAAGATACGAAAACTTCCGCGTCTCGAACGAGTACGATGGGGGCACGATTGTTGGCGCGTGGGTGGGGGTTAAAATAGGGGGCGCGAGTTCTAGTACAGTGGTCTTCAACCTGGAGAAACGACGTGCTACTTGTTGAAATTTTAAAATCGAATGAACCATAAATCACACGAAAGAAGGGAATTTTTTTTAAATTAATCCTCTCTAGATTAACAATATGCAATTTCGTCTTTACTAATTAAAAACAACCAAAACGTTTGTGTTAGGTAAACCATGTTTGTTCAGACGTTTCTCAATTTTTTAAATATAACTGGCACATTTTAAGGGTGAATTTCATCCCCTCGAAAGTGTTACTGAACACAGCTGGGCAAACGATCGATGCACAGAGTCTATTAAAACGAAATAAGTCGGACGGTGTACTTAATTATTCTTTCTGTTCGTTTCAGTTAACACGATCGAGTAAATCGATTGGAAGGAATAACCAGGGTGCTCGAGGGCGACTGGTTGGCGACCACTGTTCTAGTCGAAGAGTTCCGAAGGCGCCTGGAGCATCTTCGAACGTTGGGGTATATACCAACTGCAGACAGCTCGCTTTAAAGGGTGAAATGGCTTTCCCAGCCGCCATCCGTCCGCAGCAACCGGGGCAAGTAAGGTGAATTTGTCCTGTTTTAAGCTCAGCCAACGAAAGAACAGCCCCCGATCGTCGGTGGCGCGGTGTCAGACATCGAGCAAAACAGAAAACGTCAGATTCCCGATGAACCTGGGCTCGCGGCGGGCGTGAAAGAACCTCATCGATTTTACAATCTCCGTGCCTCCTCCTCTCTTACCTTTACAGACTATTACCCCCTCCGCGTCTCTACCTGATAACTTCGTGTCCCGAAATTTTCTCTCCCTTTCCTGACCCTCTCCTTCCAACCCTCTGCCTTTTTCAGTGCCCCGACGGTTTTTTTTTTCGGGCCGTGTTACGTTCTACTGATTCACAGTTAATGAGGCGGGAACAGACTATCCAGCATAAACCGGGGGTGCTCGCAAATTGTTAAAAAATTCACCTCTCGACGAGCGTTTCTTCAATTATAGAAAATTCCAGCGCGCCTTAGGGACGATGGCGAAACGTTCCAGCGAACGCCACGCGTGTGTTCGGTGGAAAAGATTGATATTCGATCGATCGAATATCGTAATTAATAAACCAAAGATAATAGAATAATAGAAGGTATAGAAGAGGAGGTTTTCGAAAATATTTTGGAAAGATCTCTCCAGCGATGCTTCAGTGAAAGTGAAAAAGAATTAGTACAGATTGAGTGAACAATTTAAATGGACGCACAGTCACATTTCGAGAAGATTTAGAAATTGTTTTTTTAATGGAAACTGATGGTTTTCCAGAGACTACGTTTCGACCTTCTTCTCTTTTATAGAATTACATAAAAGTAATATAAACCACAAGCTTGCTTCACGGTACGTAAACGGTTAATTTAATATGCAGTTTAGCATATTGACAATTTGAGAATTCTCTATTTTTACAGCGACGTGACGCGATTAAATATTAATGAAAGAAATGTCTGCTGCAGGTGGAAAAAGTTTAAAATTACCCACGGTGAAAAGAGCACACGAGTTTTCTCTCGAGAAGGCTTCGACCTTTGGAAACATGTTTCTGCGACTGAAGTTCACGATACTGCTGCGTCTCGGAAAACAGATAGCATTTAATATTTATGTCGTTTTCCAGGAGCTCTCGCAGACGTTCGATGGACCTCTTTGCCGCTGTTGGCTCAGGTATCTGGATTTGGCATCTAGCCGTGTGTTTGTACGTGCAGCTATCTATTTATTCGTCAATCCACGTGCACTTGCTCCTGTAGGTATTTACTCCTCATTAATCTTTCACGCACTATGCTTGTATCCTATCTGACTTTGGCGCCTGCTCTCGCTTCCAGCCCTTCGAAATCATCGAGCATTCCACGTTGCAGAACTACCCTCCAGTATAAAGTGTCTGTTAGGGTCTATGGGCAGTTAAATTGCCCAATTCATACAAGAAACAGAGGACTACAAGTGTAAGCTATTAAAACTACATCCACAACATTCTAATTTACTTACCTATATTAAGTTAAATAAATGCAGTGATACGAAATAATAATTATTTTACACAGAAACCAGGTCTCTAGTACCCCAAGACTATCAGAACAGTTACTCAACACTATGTACGTTAATGGACATAATTTACATTATGGGTCCCCAGAAAACCATCACCGGATACGAAGAGTAGGGTTTCAGTATCAGTGGTCCCTGAGCGCTTGTTGTGCCACATCGATAACGCGATTCGTTCGATCGCGTATCTTTGATTGTTCCTTAACAAGCACGATTTAATAAAAGAATCGTCGTTCGAACAAAATTGTAATTTCGTTTTTCAAAATTCGAGAAGTAGTTATCGCCCCCCACGTGAGCTCCGAACAACCGTGCAGTTCCACGCATAATCGAGACACCCAGTCGGGGGTGCAATTACTCGCCGAGAAAATGCGACGTTCCTCTGTCAAAAACTTTAATTTCACGCCTTTGCAGGGTTCGAAGCGAACGCTGAAGTCCCGAGAAACTTCGATGACGACGATTTGAGAGCGCGGAGACCGTGGGGATAGTTGAATAGCGAGGAAGGCGCCAGGAGAACAACAAACCGCCACGAGACCGCGACGGCTGACGCTCCGCTCTAATGGCACCACTCAAGATGCAATATCGCTGCATGAATATTATATAGCATCCGCACGACCACCACCTGCCAGATACTCGCGTCTTTACAGCCACCTTAGACCGTTGTATCGTCGCGGTGGTTGGTGCCCGTAGTCTGCCAGACTACTGCAAACGAATGTAGGGCATGTATAGGGAGCATACACCGTGCATGTACTTCCCACGACTGTATCCCACCCAACCGTGCACGTGCACAGGGTGGTTTCAACGTGTGCAACACCGAGACTCCACTTACGGTGGAAAGCTATGATTATTTCAAGGTGCACTCACAAAAATTGGCTAGCCTTCTGGCTAGGTAGCCTCCACGGGATCGTTCATGCGCTACCCTTTTCGGTGTTTCCGTGGCGTTGCGCCTTTTCCAAACGTCGCTCTTGAAACAGCCCCCGGCCTCTTTGATGCCAGATTGCCGGAACTTGGCTTAAAGAGCCCGCTCCCCCTGTTAATGTTGAATGCTGCGACGAGTATTGGGATTCTGTCGATTCCCTTTCCTTCTGGCAGGTGTCTCAGGTCCTCTAAGTGGAAACTTATTCGGGGGGTACCAAGTTTCTTTCTCAATTATTTTATAGGGTTTCTAATTTTACGTAGTTAAGAAACAATTTTTCCAATATTCTTAGAATTTCTATATATTCTCCATTAAAATACGCGTTGTATATTGAAAAACTACAATCGTCCAATCTATTCAGAAGTTATGATGTTTTAGACATACGCATGAAATTTCAGGGAAACATATCAATGCATAGTCAGACCTACTTTCGGAAAGGAATTTTTTTCTCGAAAATTCGCAGGATTTCGGGGGTATGTCTATTCACCAAAAATGATTGTAATTAACCCCCGCAACTGAAAATAATTTTTTTAGTACGATTTGAAATTTTTTAGTTTTGCCGAAAAATTTCACATCTCGAATTTTTTTCTCGAAAATGGGTAGGATTTCGGGGGTATGTCTCTTCACCAAAAACGATTGTAATTGACCCCCGCAACAGAAAATAATTTTTTTAGAACGATTCGAAAATTTTTTTTCGCCGAAAAATTTAGACAACTACCCCCTGTCGATTTCTAACGTTAGAATCGAACTTGGAAGGTTAAAACGCGATACTAATTTTCCACGTGACAGTATGATCATCGAAGATTAACGGCGAAAAATGGTTCCTTATTCTTCCATGCAAGGCGAGGAAAGGACGTTTCCAGGGATGAAAAGTCTTCTTACCGCGCGGTTCTTTAGGGACATTGGCGAGGACGTTAAGTATTCATCGAGCGTTTTCGCGTCTTCATGCCTTCTCGTCACTCTGCGTGGCGTGTTTTCGAAAGTGGGATCTCAGAGGCGCCCCGTCCCCATAACCGCCATTATCACTCGCTTCCCACCCTCGATTCCGCTCCTCTCCCTTCGTCTTAATGTCTTCTCTGCTTTCAGCGCCGTTCCAGCTCGAAATTACGTACGAGGGGTTCGAAAATATTAATTCTGAACCGTTCGCGGTGCGTTCGCCAGACATCAAAGGAGACGTCTCGGAGCGTGAAAATTTTTCAAGACGATATTCAAAGAACGATTTGATTTGCCCATACTCGTTCGGACAATCGAATCCTTCGTTTAGAAATCGACTATTCTTGCACTACCCAGATTCTTTGTAAACGGAATAATAATAAATAATTGTAGAATACAGAAAGTATCGATTCTTTTAATCCGTACAGATGGCCTTCTTGCGCCATTCTGCGGAATTTGCTTGACAGGATCGGTCGACGTCACTTCTCAGCCACCAAGAATGAACATCGTTGCGAATAATTGCATTTCGTTTGATTATGGCCCCTCTCTTAAATTGTCAGACTCCATTTGGCATCCGGCTGGAAAGCCAGACTCTAACAGATGCCGACATGCTAAGAGCTTTCGACCTGGCGCCTGCTCTTTCGAGCTTTATAGGATCCCCATGGCTTTTTACGTCAGCTTGCAGGTACAAGGAAGTAAAGAGGGGGGCAGTAGGTGGCACTGGAAAGCTTCCACAACGAAATGGATTGTGGGGACGAAATCGCGGGCCTGCCAAGTATCTGCGGAAGAAGCCTCGTCTGTCAAAACCAAATACTCTTCTTCGAGGAGAGCGCGTTTCGAGCATGGAGAATATACTTGGAGATTCAAAAATCCTTAAATAATGTCCTTTCAAGAAAAATCGATGAAATCGTTTATATCAATATAAGATGCCTCTTAACGAGTGGGACGACCCAAAGTTCGACTTTGTTCAGAAATAACAAAAATTTTAGATTCATTCCTAAACTAGCTTTCTTGCTGGAAAGTTCATCTTGCATTACGCGTTAACGCTTTCCCAAATGCTTCTCAACAGCGGCTGTGTTTCATCTGAATCATAAACACAACTTCCAAGAAGTCCAATTACCACCCCCTAGGAAGAGAAAGCAGACATTTTACGGCAAACTTGAAACGATTCGCGGTAAAAATAGATGCGAACGGTAGAGAGTGAACGGTTCAAGTTCAGACATTTTCTTTAACCCCCCAAGCGGCAAGATGGCCGGCTAAAACAAAGGCCTGGAAATGACGCTGTTTACGAGGCTCAATTGTTTTGAAAAGAGACGAAGCTCGAGGAACCGTTGGCAACGATCCCGGGAGAGCGACGAGGAAAGAACGACGACAACGAGCAACGCGCGAAGGGAGCCGAACTGCCACGATCAGAGGGATAAAGGAGGGGATCGAGAAGGGTGAGGATTTCTCTGGCCTCATCGACTTAAAGACGCGCCAGTCAGAGATGCCAGACGAAGCTCCACGTGCACTGAGAACACACCATTCCACTTTCTCACATTGTGCCAGATCACGCGTACGTGAACTCGTGGAGTTTCGGAGAGTCGACGAAGGCTAGCTGACACATGCCTTCTTTCTCGATTCTCCGAAGATGACCGCAGTAATTTCTGACCGCCTCGTGGAGTCGAGACAGAAAGGCTCACATTTTGCCTCCTTGCTCTTGAACAACTGAAATCCGACCTCGCGTCAACGCCATACGATTTGGAATCTCGACTGCCCAGACATTTTCACTTCCCGAACTATGTAAGCTAACATAATCAAAGTGCCATAGTGGGGGAAAAATTTTGTGAAATTTCGTTTATGGAAATACACGTTCCAAGATCCCCTGATCATGTTTTAACTATTGAAAAACAAGAAATTTTTCTTTATTATTCCTATGTATGAGTGTACATGTGTATATTATTTCAGATATCACTTCTGATATATCTGGCAACGTATAACGATTACTACTGGATACTGCTGGCCTCTGCTGACCATTGATGACCAATCCTGATAGTTCTGACAACGTATAACGATTACTACTTTCTACAGCTGGCCTCTACTGATCACTGCTGACCACTCCTGACACTTCTGACAACGTATAACGATTACTACTTGCTACTGCTGGACTCTGTCGATCTCTGCCAGCGTGTACCTATCTCTGCTGGCCTCTGCTGACCGCTGTTGACCGCTCCTGACACATCTGACAACGTATAACGATTTCGACTGACTTCTGCCAGCCTCCACTGGTCTCTACACGACTCTACTGGTGGCCAACTTGATTTAGCAGGTAATGTCATAAAACTGTTTTACCCAGTTATACCCTTTTTTGTCTGAAGTATAATGTAATAAGTACGAGGTACAAGGTATGACTACATGTACTTCTGAATTCTCCCACAGGCCACCGCTGGCTTCTGCTGACCTCTGCTGACCACCGCTTATACATCTGACAACGTGCAACGATTGCTACGGACTTCTGTCAGCCTCCGTTAGCCTCTGCTGATCACTGCTGACCACTCCTGACAGTTTTGACATCGTATAACGATTACTACTTGCTACTGCTGGACTCTGTCGATCTCTGCCAGCGTGTACCTATCTCTGCTGGCCTCTGCTGACCGCTGTTGACCGCTCCTGACACATCTGACAACGCATAACGATTTCGACTGACTTCTGCCAGCCTCCTCTGGTCTCCACACGACTCTACTGATGGCCAACTTGATTTACCAGGTAATGTCATAAAACTGTTTTACCCAGTTATACCCCTTTTTGTCTGAAGTATAATGTAATAAGTTATGACTACATGCACTTCTGAATTCTCCCACAGGCCACCGCTGGCTTTTGTTGGTCTCTGCTGACCACCGCTTATACATCTGACAACGTGCAACGATTGCTACGGACTTCTGTCAGCCTCCGTTAGCCTCTGATGACCGCTGCTGACCGCTCTTGACACTTCTGACAACGTACAACGATTACGACTAGCTACTGCCAGCCTCTCCGAGCTTCTGCTGGCCTCTACTGACCGCTGCTGACCACCGCTTATGTTTCTGGCAACGTACGAGTACTACTGGCTACTGCCAGCCTCTGCTGACCCCTACCAACATCTCCCGACGTCAGCTGACCATCGCTGAACACTGCTGACCGTTGCTGACAACTTGTGACATGATATAATATAATATAATATGTTTATATGTATTAAAGTTTTGTATAATGTAAATCTATGGCAATAAATGATATAATTTCAAAGAATGCTATGTGTTCTCATCATTTCTACCTTTCCTTTCCTCTCGAAACCATTCCCATAGTTATTAAGATACGTGCCACCTCTTTCTCTACCATCCCCTCCTGATAACAATGTCTAAAATTGTCCAAAAACCGTCAGGCCTGACCTATGGTCGATTAGAGATACTTATTCATTCATTCAGTAAACGTCAGCTCCCGTACTAGCTGCCAAAGATAAAAATTTTCTAGTCTAAAATGGACCTGGAACCGTCAGCGCCATAGCTACGGGTCGATAGGTAAACGCCAGCTCCGCGTACTAGCTGCCAGAGGCAAAAATTTTCAAAGTTCCGCGGAAAAATTTTAAATCTGCCGCCGCCTGGGCTTTCTCACAAGCGCTCGCTCGAGCCTTCGTTTCTATATATACACTCGTTAACCCAACTCTAAATGGGCCATTTCATGACATGCCTTCCTAGCAGCAACATCTACCAGCAGCAGCGGAGCCGGCAGGAGCTGGTCCTCCCCTGGAGGGGAGGGGGGTGGGAGTCCGGCCAGGTCTGGCTGGCGGTCTCCCACCCAGTGGGGGGGGGGGGGGGGGGGGGGGTCGCTGCAAAATTTTCGGGATGTTCCTTCCCGAAAATTTTCTAAGTTCCACAGCCGGCACGAGACAACAACAATGGCGGATGGCGACTACCAGGAGAGAGGAGGGGGCCTGCGACGATCTTCCCGAAAAATTTCTAAGTTCCACGGCTGGCAGGAGACAACAACAATGGCGGATGGCCAGCGACGATCTTCCAGAAAAATTCTAAGTTCCACAGCGAGGACGAGGCGCCTGGCGGTTGACGGCTGCCAGGAGAGATGGAAGGCGGGCTGCGATGTTCCTCCAGAAAAATTGCAAAGTCCCGGGGAAGATTTCAGGGGGGGGGCCGCTTTAAAATTTTTGCCGAAAAATTCAGGCCTGAATTTTTGCTGGGGCCTGAAACTTCCGAGAAATTTCAGGGATTTCCGAGAAGTTTCAGGGATGCTGCTAAGTTTCAGGGAGCTCGATAAGTTTCAGGGATTCCGAGAAATTTCAGGGATTCCTAGAATTTTCAGGAATTCTTAGAAATGACGTCATTTCCAGGAATTCCCAGAAATTTCTGGCGGCGGGAGATTTGAAATCTTTCCGGGGAACTTAGAAAATTTTTAAAGATACGGAGCGTCGATCGAGCGCTCTCCAGACAGTCTTATAACTAAGGGAATGATTTGGAGATGGAAATAAAGGTAAAAAATGATGAAAGAGATAGAATTCTTTGTAATTATAACATTTATTGCAATAGATTTACATTATACAAAGTTTTAATACATATATATCATGTAAGACGTTGTGAACAAGGGTGAACCGTGGTCAGCAGGGTCCAGTAGAGGTGGGCTGAGTCCAGTGGGGGTTGGCAGGGTCCAGTAGAGGTTGGCAAAGGTTGGCAGATGTTGGCAGAGGTTGGCAGAAGCAAGAAGAAGCCAGTAGCAATCATTATACACTGTCAGTAGTATCAGGAGTGGTCAGCGGAGGCCAGCAGGGGAAGCAGTAGCAAGTAGGAATCGTTGTACATTGTCAGAATTATCAGGAGTGGTCAGCAGCGATCAGCAGAGGCCAACAGAGACAAGCACACGCTGGCAGAGATCGGTAGAGGCCAGCAGTAGAAAGTAGTAATCGTTATACGTTGTCAGAACTATCAGGATTGGTCATCAATGGTCAGCAGAGGCCAGCAGTATCCAGTAGTAATCGTTATACGTTGCCAGATATATCAGAAGTGATATCTGAAATAATATACACATGTACACTCATACATAGGAATAATAAAGAAAAATTTCTTGTTTTTCAATAGTTAAAACATGATCAGGGGATCTTGGAACGTGTATTTCCATAAACGAAATTTCACAAAATTTTTCCCCCACTATGGTACTTTGATTATGTTAGCTTACATAGTTCGGGAAGTGAAAATGCCTGGTCAGTCGAGATTCCAAATCGTATGGCGTTGACGCGAGGTCGAATTTCAGTTGTTCGAGAGCACGGAGGCAAAATGTGAGCCTTTCTGTCTCGACTCCACGAGACGGTCCGAAATTACTACGGTCAGCTTCGGAGAATCGAGAAAGAGGGCATGTGTCAGCTACCCTTTGTCGACTCTCCGAAACTCTACGAGTTCACGCACGCGTGATCTGGCACAGTGTGAGAAAGTGGAACGAGGTGTCCCCGGTGAACGCGGGGCTCCGTCTGGCATCTCTGGCACCAATCGAACGACCAGAGAGAAAGAAGGAATCGGAGAGAGAAGGGCACTCGATTGTTTTATTGGGCCGGATTAAAAAGCATACTTGGGACCGATTGTTTGTAATTCCGATGAAAAACGGGGCCGATAATGGAATCGTGGACCCGAAGACTGGTGCCCAAGGGAAGCTCGAGAATAAGACGCGCGGTTTTAAGGGTGATCTAGTGGGATCGCGTCCTCTTCAAACAGATTGAAAAGACGCGTCGAGCTCGTGTTCGAGGAGGGATTTTTAGACAAATTTCGAGGGATCGATGCCAAGCAATCGTTTCCAATCGTCGACTAATGGACCATAGAGACGATCTGCGAATCGTGACGAAAGCTTTCGAAATGGTCTTTCAAATGTCTGTTTCTCTAACTTCGGTAACGCGTACTCTGCGAGCTGATTTCATTTAACTAATGGCGTGGAAGGTACTGTCATACGCAGAAAGATTCGTCGACCCTGTATTGCATACGTTGTATTTTTCTAGTGAAGCATTTCAAAGACAATTATACCTTGGACAACTATGAGTCGATACATTGACTAATATTCAAATGAAATAATTCTATTTTAATGCAATGCAATCAAACAGTATAGTATTGAGAGTAAATAGAAATAAAAATTTTTTTATGTGTTTGCACAGTTTTCAGTTTATTGTCACACACTGCATAAGTTAATCTAAACATGAATATTCATATCCATTTGTTGCTGAAAAGTGCTGGACGTTTTAATCAATATCCGATCAAACGTTTCGACTCGTAAATTTAAAATAATTCATTATTCAGACATATCGGGGAAAACTATGCACAGAATAATAAACTCTTACTTCGCTCGATAACGTTCAGTAAATTATTACTGGCCAGTTTGGGATTATTTCCAAATTGAAATGATCAGCGTACTTCATTCGATTTGCAAGCAGATTAAATAAAATTTCACAAAGGATCAACTTCATGAAAAATAATTGTTCATAATTCCATCATTCCATTACTTATATTATGCTATGGATCGTTTATATTAATAATTCATAGTTTTTGGGAAGTTTGTACAATCTTACGCGAACCAAAAAATTCAAAGACCACTATTCCTCCGCGTAAATGACAATTTGGCATCTATCAAACGACTCTAATTGCATTTCCTTGATCAGCAAAATATCAAAATTGCATCAGAGTACACGCTATCGATACACTTGAACGTTAATTACCCATTAATTGAACAAGTTTTGAGTAATTTTGAAAATACGTCAACCGATGTCCGTTGCATTGCAATATTCGCGTAGCTTGTCCCTGTTTTGCGCCAGAATAATTTCCAGTAATTAAATTAATTGGACGCAAACACGTTCACTGGTTCTGTTCGCCGCAAGTTCGCCAGTCGAGATCAACTTGAAGTTCGAAACATTTTAAGTCAACGCTCGTTTCACTCCGTCACGCTGTCTCCGTTATCATATTGGATAATTTCTTCTCCAACACTGTGTTCGTCCAAAACCGAACAAAATGTCGTTCAACCGTAGCAAAGGAAGGGAATGGAAAATTTTAATTTTTACCCAAAGAGTCTTCTATCGGCTAACTCTGAAGGAAATAAAATCGAGAGAAGAGAAATTATACTCTTTGTGTCTCGAACATCCGCTGTAATTTCGACTCGTTATTTGTTTTGAAGGCAAAATGGGTCGAAGAAGTTCAGTCAGAAAACTGATTTTAGAATTTTATTCGGCCTCTGTTCGTTACGAAATTCTTCTTTCTACAGGTCGGCAAACAAAGCAGCCTATCCGCGTTGCTTCTCGTTTGCACGTGGAATGTAATCCTCCATCGGTGTCTGCGAAATTATACTGGAGGGCGAAACCTTTATCTACACGGGCGCAGTCTGTAAATCGTCCCACGAAAACCCGCCAGCCGACTATTTGCCAGCCCCGTAACGCGAATATTCTTTTTGCGATGGAAAGGATTCTGGGGTTATAAATCAGCGCCGTGATTTTCGCGACCCGCTGGCTCTTTGTTCATGACGTACTAACGCGGACCGGGTTTTATTAGAAAAGTTCCTCGGACGCGTTGCGCGACCCGAAGTCCACCGTTTCGAATTAAATATTTCCTTATCGCGGATTATTCCGTTCTTTTTTTTGCTACGTTTAATCGATACGCGTGACAGATTTTGCGAAATTCTTTATCACGTAATTAAGAGGTTCTCAGACACCCCAGACACTCGCGAGAGCGAGTTAAGGGCTGCTAAAAGGGGAGCGATAATCGAGTTCGGTGTAGAAATTAAATTTTAATTGACAAAGGGAAATTTCGCCGAGATTGATGGTTTTCGCCCTAAGAGACGACGTAAGATCTGCGTGTATCGCTCGAGCTCTAGTAAATAAAATAAAACTCTATCAGCCTGTTTGCACGGTCCAATTTTCAGAATTTATATTATATTTTTACGATAAAAATGGATTCTCCTTCTGTGGTTAAAAAGAGCATAAAGTGCACGAAGACTGAGTACTGTGTCTCGTTTGAAACGAAAGACTCTGCGAGGTTTCTATCGTTAATACGTGCAAAAGGTATGCAAGAATCGCGTGACTCATCACTGTGCAAAAGGTGGAACGTATAAAGAACACTTTCCACAAATTTACTTTGTTCGAAGTTCGCCATTACCAACGACGAAGCTCCAAAAGCTTCACGCGTCCATGAGGGTAAATTTCCCCAGTAACACGGAATAATGTTCATCTGATATACGAAACAAACTTTATCGACTCCTTCTTTCCGAGGTTCTCGAGCAAATTTCAAGTTCCCGCGATAAATTATTCCGCCTCGAATATCGCTCGAACTAGGAATTCTGGGCAGATAACAAACTTCCTCGGATAAATCCATCAACGACGCGACGTTGATCGAATATTTGCCACTGTCCAGCAGCAATCTTCCGTCTACGATCTAAAGAAACTATGTGTCGGGCGTCCGGGGCCTGTAATAAATCGGTTACATGAGTTTCGCGGCTGCAACTCCTTGTTTACAGAGATTTACCATCGGCCTGGAGGGTAGAAATTTCGATCTGCGCGGCAACGGAAGTCACGGGTGTTATCTCTCCATTTCGTGCACCTTTTCGCCGTGTCTCCAGGCCACGGATACCGGGGTAATTTCAATTTACCCGCCTTTTCCCTTCAGTTCCACGACAGCGACGATGCCGTGGCCGACGCCCCGTGAGACATTTATTGCCGCAATGAAGCATCGTTCGGGATTATTATGCGCCAGGTCTGCATTCTTATGCAATGCTTAATCACGCCTGTTCAACACACCCACCACCATCAATTCTTCGCGTCGGTGATCCTTAAAAGCCGGCCTTCCGAAAAATTTTCGCGTAATGAAATTGAATAGTGACGCTTCCTTTCAAAGCATCCCCATGGACACTTTCGTGCCATCCTTTCGGAAGTACTTTGTGTCACCGTACACTTACGTTACTACAAGCTCTTGTCAAATCGTGACTCTGAATTACAAAACATCAAAAGAGCGAAACAGATATTTTTTAGAAATCAAGAAATGTGTTTTCATTTCATCTTTTGTAGATTCAGAAACAATAACAATATATTTGAAAACGATTGCTTTAAATTCTATAGTATCGATTCATTTCATTCGTCGTAGGTTATTTTCAGAAGATTCTTCAATGAATCGTGGGCGAATAAGAGACAGGAAGTCGGGCGTCGCGTGCCCCGAACGCGAAGTTTGTTTATACCGATGGATTGTACCACTTACAAGAATGTTTTAATGCCCCTATTAATCTTTAAGTTTTACAATTTGTTCGCGGCAACCTTATGAATACAGAAGCAAATGCGATACGGGACAGCAGGTGAATTTTTATGCGGCATTTAAATGCCGTGGCTCACTACCGCGCCCATTAATTTCCGCGATCGTTTCGCCTCGGGTCGCGTAGAAAGAGAACAGCGAAAGAATGCAACGACGGAGTTAAATACGGCGAAACATTGGTTATTAAACCGCACGTAATATCAGCCGACATGCATTTGATGCGTCAGTTTACTCGTAGCTGGGCTCAAAGGAATCTGAACGTAAATAGTCAACAATCTGCGCCGGTATATTGCAAATGAACAAAGTAAATATAGAATGGAGCTTCGCGTTAATATCACAAGTATGGTCACAAAGATACACAAATAAATAAACCTATGCGCTGATCGCACTCGCAGAATCCATTTCTCTTGGAATTGCTCTACGCTGCGTTTGCTATCGAGCAACGCGAATTATAGAAAGTTCTGCGTCTTCCTATATATTTGCATCCCCCGCTGAAATAGAGTGCTAAATTCCAGACTTCTCCGATTAAATGCTCCCCCCTCCCGCGCTATTTGTTCGTTCGCGGCATTAAAATCATAGCTGCGTGCGAAGAGCGATCCGCAAGCGGAGGTTTCAGCAAAGCGTAAAATTTCCAGTAATTTCGCCCGGACAATGAATAATAATTCAGGAGTCATCCACTTGTCGAACAATTCAGGACGACCGTATGGCGCCAGCGTCCCGCTAATATATCGACGCTTTTGATAAAAAGCACCGCGCTCTACTTGTATCTGCAATGGCATACCATTCCGCAATCATGCATACGTGGAATTAAGCTTCCATTGAACAGCCAGTCATTATTCACTGTACCGCGTCTCTGTTTCCTCTCGCCATTTGATGGGACCGCACGAGGATTATTCGTATGGTGCCTAGCTCCAAGTTGTCCTCGAATGCTACGCCTCCAAAGCCAAATTAATGACGGCGGAGTTGGTTTGTTGAATATCAATTGGTTCGATAACGGGCACAATTTATTGCGTAAATTTAATGAACAGGACAAGTGTGTAGGAGCTCTTGTACGAGAGTCCAAGTCGATCTACCCTGATCCCGGATTCTGGCGATACGAGAATTGACTCGCTAGGGGTGGATATAACTTTTCGAACAAAAATTGTGAAACTTGATTGGCTTTGTCTTCATCCTTGGAACACCGTTGGAGATAGAAAATTCAACAAAGTAACATTAATCGAATACTATTAACTGGCTGATCGATGCAACGCCAAAGTGTTCATTCAGTGAACTCGGATATTTATTTATGGTGTGCTTAATATAAAGCTGAGTTTAATCGAAAATCTGCTACTAAAAATTAAAAGATGAAGTGTTAAAATTGATGGGAATAGTATTATGTATAATTTAATCTGGTGCAGTAGACACGTAATTAGGATATGTATATTGCAACGATGTCAATAACAATTCTCACAAGCGATTATCAGAGAGAATGTAATATCCTGATTCCGTTACGAATCGATACGATAGAATGTGGTATAATTACAAACTTCATTAAATATATAAAAGGATGACTGAAGTATTTGCATTGTAAAGGAACAATAACCTATCACCGCTATTATTAGTGACTATAAATAAAACTTGTCACGTTATAAACCACCGTGGCATATACCCCTCGTAGCTCTATAATTATAGATAGGTGGAATTAAGCCTCCATTGAACCAGGCGCCATTATCCATCGTTCCATCCTCCTGTCTGACATGTTCGCAGCCTTTGTGCCAAACAGATTTGTTACAAATTAAATTATATAGCGTTCGCGTTACAGCGATTTTTATACATCGAAGGGCTGTATAATAAGAGCTTAATTAACCGGAAATATTTTGCTTTAGCGTCCAAGTTGTTTAATTAGATAACTAAGAAACTAATTCTTAAATCTCGAAGTATCTAAACAAAACAGAGTACCTATTTTCCATTTTTCCATTTCATTATGCTTCTGTCTTCTGCTCGACACTGAAGCTCAATATTTTTATTTGCAACATTCCCTCGATACTAGTAAATTTCATTCAAGTTTCACAACCCACTAAATTGATGTATCGTTATCCAGTCATTCATTAAGCCGACTACAACGCCCCATAATTGTAAATCAAACCCTTAATTTGAATCCTAAAATATATTTAGATTCACTACAGTTAAAAACTCCATTGTTTCCTGCACGAAATTGAAAAATAAATTAACGCGACAAACAAGATCGAATGACAAATTCAACGACGCACAGTGCATTGCTTAAATTCGAAGTATCGTGTCTGTAATTCCTTTACGAGATGGCGTGGGAGATGAGCAAACCGCGGGCGCAATATCGGTGCACTTTTTGAACCCGATCCTCGACACGGATGACCCGATTCAGGAAAGTCAATAACTCAATAACCGGACGGGCCTGGCAAACAAGTAGTGGATCGATGTGTTTGTTCGTCATCCGCGTGATTGATGATGACCAACGTGGAACGATGGAGACACCGAATCTGGTGGGTCACGCGTGACAGACCGATAAATTTCGACCTTTTGCTAATTCGACTTTTCCATCGGGCTGTCGATGTTTCCCCGCGAAATTGGCTAACTTTTCACGCGCCGATCTTGCAGTTTTTTCATCTGGGACGGGAGAAGAGCCCGGGTCCACGGATACGCTCACTTAGTTTCCTTGGAGAAACGGAAGAATGGTCGAACTTTCGCGGACCGCCATTCCCAGCGAAATTTCGCTTGTAGCGATATCGTTATTACCCTCCGGTATCTCAAATTATTTTTTAATAATGGAGCAAAATTTTACTAGCGCTACTCAAATAGTAGCTTTGTCATTGTATTGTAAAAATATCAGATTGAAAAGTAACTTACAATGTACACATAAAATATCCAAAGCGACGTTGGACACTGATGATGGAATAAAATTTTACCACTGTGTTATAAAAATGTCAGAGTGTCTATTACAGGTTGATTTGCATACTAAACGAGGAACTTAAGTATTCAAAATTGTACGACGCTGGCAATTCCCGATTTTCTGAATCGGAGGAACAATTAAGGATAAAATTAAATTGAATATCACGATCCCGAACTCCTGGTCCGGAGCGTACGAATTAATGGCGCGCGTTTTGACAAGGATTGCTCTGGAATCAGGTTAAGCGTCGACGGCCATTGAAATTACCTCTTAATCGAGGTAGGACTGTCATCGAGCTATAAATCCCCGGGTGGTACATTCGCAGACATGTGCCGAGCAGTGATCGTAGGATAGTTAAGGGCACGATTCAATCGGTAAGCACGCGTGTATCCCGAGCAAGATCGTTTTCCGCACATTGTACCAAGGAGAGCATCTTGCCTCGCTCGTAAAAGTCGACGTTCGAGGCGGGCAGTAAATTCAAACTACGCGTCGATCGGAGAAGGATTGCTGAGTTGACTGAATCGGAAGGGAAACGTCTAGCCCCGGCGATCGGAGAATGGAAAGGGATTACTTGTCTGCTTTCAGCTATATCTGCCCGCCATTACCGTGGCGCGTTTGGTTAATCTGACGCTGACATTGATTCGTTTTGGATTAACTCTTCTTTGAACGACGCCCCCAGACTTCGGGCTGTCGTTCTGGTGTCAGTTCGCGTAGCATCGATTGGACCGTTGTCTACCGCGTTTCGGTAAACTCGTTTACTGTCTGCTTGGACACTGAATCGACGTTAACGAGCAATCAGGGACATTGAGTCTATTTCTATATTCCAGACCAGTCCAAAGTGATTATGAGCCTTCCAGTGGAATTTTTTTATCAAAGAATGAGGCTTCAAGAGGAATAACGATGACCATGAATCGAATAGTCGAGTACCGACGTTTCGTCTGGTCATTTTTTTAATTAATCAGCGACCACATCTGGGTTACACGAGAATTATTATAAATAAGATACTAGATACATAAATTCTATCCTCTAATATTAAATTAGTTTCGACTTGATCGTGAAATATTCAAACGAATCGTGTTCATATAATTTTAAGTAACTAAACTATTTAATAGTTTACCAGTGTCAAATTCTGAATTACGATTATAGAGTTAGGTACGAGGACCTGAATACGTTTCGATTGTTTATTTAATAGATTGTTGTTCCCTTTTGCAAGTTTCCCCTATGATCCAGCTGCATACGCTTTCGGTAATGGAAGATTATTTTTCAGCACCGAAACCGCCCGATTATAAGAAGATTTACGAACGCCAACGATAATCTCTGACACGACGTAAATTATGAATGGTGTTATTGATTTTAAACAAGCAGATAAAGCGTCCGCTTGGTGAAAACGGTTCATCATGCGGGTCTGCGTGGAGGAGAGGAAATCTGCGAGCTTCGACGAAAAATAAACTATAAACCGGAGGGCAAGTTTTCCAGTAATCATCAATTATACTCGAGAAGAAATATCGATGGCTTGTATCCGGTTATTGTGCTCGAAACGTATTTTAATCAAAAAGTTGTAACACCCACGCTTTTAAATTTCCCTCCATACGAATATATCTAATTAACGTAATATAATTTAAGATTTCTATGAAAATTCTAGCGAGTCTGTCGTTAAATATAGTGCATTCAATGTTAATCAAAAGAAGCTCGTTCCATTCAATATTGGCCACCCTATTGAAATTCCTATAACATGATAATACCCTCCATAATAACCCGTAATAGCGACGCCATAATAACATCTACCCGCCATTGTACTGCTCGTTTCGATTAATGACGTCATCTTATTAGCAAACGATGATTCTATAGGAGGAAGCCGATTAAAGGAAAGCATACAAGGGCTCGTGAATCGGAGGGAGTTTCACGGGAATTGTACAAAGCGATGAGTCGTGAAGGCAGCCAACCGGAAGCGCTGGATGAGAGCCAAAGATCGAAGACGCGTATCTCGGCGAGGTTGTTGATATCTTCTGATGCCCGACAAAAGGATTACAAGCGAGTTACCTCAAAAAGAAGCATCGGAATGATGTTTGCAATTTATTCCCATCGTCGGCGCTGCGTTTTACGCGGATGTGAACAGATGGTCGCTCGATCACGGAATCGAATTTCGCGGATATGCCAGATTTTATGCAGATTTAGCAGATAAATAGACCGCAGCCCGATCGCGGACAATCGTTCACCCGCGTTTTATGCAACTGCAGCAGATGATCCTTCATACATTATTCGCGTTTAAAGAATTAACAGTAGTCGCATCGAACGGTATTATCGAATAACCTAATTACATACAATTTCGATCGTCATCCCAAGTGACAATTTCAATTTCATTCACGATGATTAACAGTTTGACAAAAGTGGTATAATTTTGGGCAAAGTTTGTTACTCTTGAAATATTAAAATGCGGAGTAAAGTCGCGTTACAGGGAAAGTATACGAGGCAAATACCTGCAGGATATTATTAATAGTAAATGTAAAACGTTTACTTACCGCCTTAATGGACGAATTGAAAATTGTCTGGGAATATGATGAAAAGAATTCCTTGTCAAATATTTGCCCGATCGATCGATCGCCTAGCGGAACTTAATCGCATTATGGGCTTTGTCATCCGCTTTCGCTCGAAATGAATTGACAGTCTTATAGAGGCCCATGATAGATATCTCCATTAAGCTCTCGTAAAAAAATAACCTGCAATAAAATTGCGGCTTCCTTTGATCCTCTCTACGCTGCAGCGAGCGCATATTAATCTTGCATCACACGCGACGCTTTGAGACCCAGAACGTCGCGCATATTTTAAAACACAAAGAGATTTCAGAGTCGTCTACATCCTCGGAAGAATTAACATTTTTATTGCGTCCGGTTTATTCGGTGCAAATTTGTCCTGTTAATCCCTGCAACCAAAGAACACGCGTTAAAGTTCTTCGGCGGGAAGTGGCCCCGACACGCGAAATTGCTGCTCGCCATTTTCCCTCCCGAATTAAAGATGCTTGCGCGAGACTTAGTTTAATGACTTTTCACTGTACTCCTTGAAACAATTTTCTTTATCGAGTAGAAAGATAAACCTACAATTCGACGAGTTCTCTAGCATTATCATTTTTGCTTCGGTATTGACATCTTTTCAATAAATAATAATAGACGTTGCTAGGTCTGACGAACATGGCGCGTGATCCTTATAGTCTTTTTTCGATATAATCAAGCATTACAGATAGTACCAAGGGGCAAAAGGAGACAAGTCTTAGGTTCTTTGTTCTCTTACGTTTATGAAAAAAGTAATGGTTGAAAAATGATTACTGCGAGCGAAATTCGTCCCTTGCAGTGCTTTCCACGTTTGGTGAACCGTTGGTTCCGAAGTCTGCGGAAGGAGGACACCGAAACTTGCGAAGTTCGAACCGGGACTAAACAGCCGGAAACTGAAGTAGCTGGTGACGACGCTGATAGCGATCAGGAGGTTCATTAAGAGTAGATCGATGGATACGGGAACAGACATTAGCCACTGGGCACGGAATATTGTAGCGAGAACACACTGGCTTCATCGATTTCCGGATTTGCCGCTGGTAACAACTCAAAGCGCCTGGGCCCGCCATTGCGTTGCAAGGGCCGCTCATAAATTCTTGCACAGAAGGACTGGCTCGTACTTCGTCGAAGGACACGCTGGAATGCGAGTATCGGGGTATTACGATGATCAAAGGACACGTCGAACGAACGACTCGCACGCCCACGCCCGTAAATAGCGCGAAAAGTCTTGTTGCACTTGTCATTACGTACTAGCGGTGTTTGTTTGCAGAACACAGAGCCATGTCAAGAATATTGACTACAAATAAACCGGAGATAGTTGGTTATTTGGGTGGAAACGAAGGAAAATCCTGGAGGAGTCAGTTGAAAAGTACGTCTTGTTATTACACTGTTATACTGAACGAACAGTTTTAAGATTGGACTATAATGGTAGGCCATATTTGTTCAAGAGTACACATGTTGGAATTATTTAAGGAGTTAATTATTTCCAATTTATCTTGAAACTATCTGCAATCTAAAGTTTCCACTATTTAATGAATGACATGTTTTTTAATATAATTATTACTAGAAAATAATATCGACAGTGCTAATGTCTAGTATAAAAGTGAAACGTTCGTTCATTATTGGTAGAGCTAGGCGCAACAATCAACAAAGAGAGACGAAACGAGCAAAAATGTTTTCTCTCTCTGGTCTATCCATTATTTCGACACAGTACGCAGCTATCCATTAGTCTGAAAATGGATTCCATAAAATGCATTTATGTCATCAACTTGGCGGCGGTAACAAAATTTTCGTCTAGACATGAACTGCGTACTAATGGAGTGTCAAATTTAAGTAGAATTTCACTGTTCCGTTTAAACTTCTGAAGGACGTCAAATTAACACAAAGCTGTTACGTTTTCCTTTTAGTCTGCGACGAAATAAAACGTCATGTTCTTGAGAAACTTACAGCATTTAGGAGAGATGAGAGACGAAACGTTTGATCTGCGCGAATTTCATAACGTTCATCGCGCCTGTTCAAGCATTCGTACATCCATGATACATTTGAGAATCGAAGGAGATATCGTGCAAGAGAAACGTGTTCCTTCGATAAGGACCCTTTGGCACCGATGAGCTGTGTCCACTTGAAGGCAGGTTGGACGAGAACCTTGCTAATATCCTTGTGTTTGCGTCGAACTAGATTGTCCCTTAAGCTAATGTTGTCTCTCAAAGGTTCATAGATCTCCCTAATAACACCGAATTTGTCAGGAAAATAATATGCTCGAATAATAGATTAAGAAGCTCAACAATTGACTTGCTCAAATCCTTCTACAGCGTTTCTATTTTTAAAATAAATTTCTTTTTCAATTGAAAGACGCCAATATTATCTGAATTATTCTCAGTTGCTTTTAACGCTGACTCGTTTCGAGATTCTCCTAAGATGATAGTGTACGAGTGTCGGCTTGATCGAAAGAAATTTTCTCTCAGCGGATGAAATCGGCTTTTCTGTAGGAGATGGTAAATCACGGAGCAGCTAATCCGGTTAGACGTTCCCTGTTAATGCTAATCATTTTGGCATTTGACTCGGAAATCTCGCTTAATGTAATCTCTGTATTAGCCACCAATCCGCGATTTTACCCCTTTCGGTTCTACGACCCTCCAAACCCACCCCAGACGCCGATGTGTTACCCGAAATTTCGACATTCTCAAACCTAGTGATCTCGCATCTTTTAATCTGGAGTTTTCTTTGCAAAATGATAATTAAATTAAAGCGTGAAATAGACAATTTCCTTTGCTTCGTGTAAATTGATTCGAGAAATAAAATTCTGTGAATTCGATGACCAAGAATTTTATAAGATATCCTGACGATTTCGCCAAAAGAAATAATTTAATATTTATTATTAAAAGATATTTTAAGCACTCGGTCTGTAGATTTTACAAGGAATTCCAAATTTAAACTTTCAAAGCAACGAGATTCGAGTAGAAATGTAAAATCGAAAATATTCTTGCCCCGAAAGGGGATCGAAATTTTGTGCAAAGCAACTTTCGTGTCAAAGCAAATATGCAATATGAAAATACGCTGCAGAGTAGAGCACATTGCGAGGCTCTTAAATCTTTTTGTTCGTTTTAAAAATATGTAGACCCTTTTAGCGACAAAGTAACGTAAAAGCCAGTTTTCAATCATACATGGATAACTCCAGCTCAATTTCTACTGACGTACAATTTAATAATTTCTCTCAATTTTTAGTGTAGATTTCTTCTAGCTCTTGCATGCAATATTTATTTCACTGTTTAGTATTCCTGATAAAATTCAACCAGTAACATCTGGATGTGTAATTAATTGTATGAGGAAGAACATGACACTAGAAATTAAGTAGTCACAATTTTGTTATTTTTTACTAACAGAAGGTTTAGATCTGCTAATATATTCAATTTCTACTACTGAGTATTGAAAAATGGATGAATAAAATTACGTAAAAATGTGTTCTCGATGAACCTGTGTTCTCAGATATAACAGACACGATTTAAGTCCGAAACGATAAACCACGTCCTGAGACCACTGTCCTTAAGGTCGACTTTATCACTTGGTAGGCCTTATCGAACTTTACGGGTCGACGAGTACGAGGTCCGCGTAGCCAAGCGTTTCCGCGCGATTAGAAATATTTCAGCTTTCCACGCTGCTCCAGAGTAGTTTATACGCGGGTTCAGCCAGGAAATTGTAAGTTTTTCCCCGTAGACGTGTAACTGGCATTACAAGTCACCGTTGCAGTCGAATTACTTCCATCGATGTCCTCGCAATTTTTGATCCTTAATTTTAGTTACTCGCGCGAAACGGAAACTCCAAATCCTACTAACGTTACTTGAAATTTCTAGCGTAATCTCGAAAGAGAAACTAAAATTCTGTAAAATTTGTAGATCCACGATCTCAACATTACACAAATTTTTTTATCACGCTAGACTTTACGATTATTCCACTTTACAGCGTGGCTCTGGTTTATTTTCGCTTGGAAAACGCAAAGTTCCCTTCAATTTTATTTTTATACAGATGTTTTGAATGTAAAGAAGCATATTATATAAAAACTAATTTCCGTGATACATTGTTCTCGTTAAAAACATCCGTTAAAAAGTTCTCTGCAGTCGATGGGAGAGCCATCAAAAGGAAACTTCGAAAGCGTGAAACTTGAAAGTTTCGAGGATCTGAAATCCTTTGTACAATTTTATCAATATTATTTTATACTTGTTGATGCGTCTCTACCATATTCAGACTTTAAGTTTCGTTAAGATTTTTACACAATTCATATACAAACCGATACGTGTTTAAAATATAATCCGACATTTTTCGGGACGCTTCGAATGATCTTTCGTACCGCGAGAATCGACATTAAATCGCGCTTTATCGGAAGAGAAATTTATTCGAAACGAGGCTAAAGCAATCCAGGGTGATTCCGTGGCATCGATATTTTTAATTTCGAACGCTCCAGTTACGAAATTGGCATTAAAAGCCGGCGGAGCTCTCGAAAATCGTGGAATTCCTGCCTCCGTTGGAAAAATTTCACCGTGTTCGGTTATCCAACGAACAAAACCTTGGAGCGATTAATAACTTGCAGCAGCAACGAGTGCCGTTGCAACACCAGAAAATAAATCGATTAAGGGTAAAAGGAAACACCCGCTGGCGGTGTGTTTTATGGTCGATAAGCGTTTTACTCGACGCAGCTGGTAGCGTTGCATTTATCACGAAAATTCGGAACTTCTCGGCAACTTCTGGTGTTTGCGAGTCCTGGGCTCGCAGGACAGCTTCGATAGGCTATGAAATGCTGCCGTCGGTTTGTTGCTGCGAAATCAATATCACCCGGCCCAACCCTTCTTCGTTCCCTCTTTCTCTACGTCATCTTCCCTGCTATTCGCTCCTCTTCGTTCCACTCTGTCACGACTGTCTTCCTGTACTTCTTTTCCTGGGATGCTCTTATCAAAATAGCGGAGATGCGCGATGCAATTAAACCGTAACGAGACCGTGCTATAGAAAGTGGAAGAGCCTCTGAAATTAATGTAATAAGAAGTGGCAAGCATCCTCGTCCTCTTCCCTCTCCCCTTGTCTCTCCCTTTTTATCTAATTTCCTTTTGAAGCACGCCGGGACGTTAGACAGCCATAGTAATCTTCTTTATGAATGTTAGTACTTCTCGATGTTAATATTACTCGCGTTTCAACGTCGAAATAGAAATTTCGCTGGTCAATTCTTGCCCGAATAGGTCGAGTTTAACTCATTATCAGCGTTTTATTGAAAAGTCTTTAAAATATGTTTCAACAGTACTTGATTTTTGTACATGGATCGACGGTGTGAATTTTTACAAGGTAGATGGCCGAATAGGGCAATTGGAACGGGTTTTGATTAATTTATCAAAATTCGAATATAGAGGGTGTTCGACCACCCCTGGGAAAAATTCTTATAGGAGATTGTAGAGGTCAAAATAAGACGAAAATCAAGAATAACAATTTGTTGATGGAGGCTTCGTTAAAAAGTTATTAACGTTTAAAGTTCTGTTCGTTCTGAATTTTTTTCTCGAAAATGCGTAGGATTTCGGGGGTATGTCTATTCACCAAAAATTATTGCAATTGACCTCCCCAACTGAAAATAATTTTTTTAGAACGATTTGAAATTCTTTTTTTCCGTCGAAAAATTTCACACTTTCTCGAGTTTTTTTCTAGAAAGCGGGTAGGATTTCGAGGGTATATCTATTCACCAAAAATTATTGCAATTGACCCCAGAACCTAGAAATAATTTTTTTAGAACGATTTGAAAAAATTTTTTTTCGTCGAAAAAATTAGGCACCTTCCTCTTGTCGATTTTTCTTAAAAATTCGTTTTTCATTTTTAGTAATTTTGTTTGACGCCCTACAGAAAAGTTGTCTAATACTTTTTTGTAGCTACCCATGAGCACTACTTCAGAAAAAAATTTCAATGAGATACGTTCACTATTGTTGGAGTTATGGCTGTTTGAAAATTGGACCACTTTTATGGGGTTTTTCTAATTTCAAGGGGTCAAGGAGCAACTTTTACAATATTTTTAGAATTTCTACATATTCTTCACTAAAATACGCGTTGATTGCTTTTTTAAACATTAAAATCGTCCAATCCGTTCAGAAGTTATGACGTTTTAAAGATTCCCATGAAATTTCAGGGAAGCATTTCTGGGCCTTAAATTAGATTTTCGGAAAGGAATTTTTTTCTTGAAAATGGTTAGGATTTTGGGGGTATGTCTAATTACCAAAAATGATTGTAATCGACCCTTGCAACCGAAAATAATTTTTCCAGAACGATTTGAAAACTTTTTTTTTCGCCGAAAAATTTCAGGGAAACATATCGGTAATATGATCAGACATTATTATATTTTTCGGTAAAGAATTTTTTTCTCGAAAATGCGTAGGATTTCGGGGGTATGTGTAATGACCAAAAATGATTGTCATTAGCTCCCCTAACCGAAAATAATTTTTTTAGAACGATTTCAAATTTTCGAATTTAATTGTTAATAACTTTTTATCAAAGCCTCAGTCAAGAAATTTATATTCTAGATTTTCGTCTTATTTTGGCTTCTAGTATCTCCCATTAAAATTTTTTCCAGGGGTGGCCGAATACCCTGTGTAAAATATATAATTCTTGCGACTGGACAACTTGGTTGATTTAAAAGTAATTAAATAATGTGACATTTAATTGCGAATACCGTAGAGCCACGTCGAAAGGATAATAAAGACCGATTCTCTTAGTAAAGAAAGGCACTTAACGGATTAAGTAAAACCGCGTTGAATAAAATTAGTAAATTTTTAATCGCACCGAAAGCACAGAATTAATAATACGCCGCGAATAGAGTTTACGGAAGAGTAATTTACGATAAAAGTGGGATTACCGTGGATACTAAATTTCATATTTACGGTAAACAAGAAGAATCCTATGCTCCGTACTCTTTAATAATAGTAATGCGTGCCGGATTCCAACGCTGCAGCTGAAAATCGTTTCCTCGTATTGTACTTAAAGTAATTACGGAGGACGCGGCGATTTAATTTAATCACGCTACTTCCTTGATTAAAACGTTCGACGGAAGAAAGTTTACTGCAAAACGCTTTGATTTTAGGCGTGGTTCAACGTACCAATTCGATAATTGCACATGTTATTTACAATATCGTTAAACAAAATTTAATCAAATATTTTACATCAATTTCCTGTATCCTGGAGTAACACAAGGCCCATCTCGCTGTTTAGTACATTTCCATAAGTTACTTTATACGCTGGAGCCCTATGCAGTCTGCAGTTGGCTTTGCGTAAACAATGAAACCCGGGAGCCCGTGAAATCGAGCACGCGTCCCGAAAAATTTGCCGGTTTCGTTGGTAAACCTTTCCCAGCCAACTCGAACCCGCAGACAAGTCCGAGCGTTGTCGCGGAATACGGGTCCAGAAGTTTTCACAGTTCCCCGTGGTCGTCGATGAGGGGAAAAAATCGAGCGTAACCATCGAACCACCCCCTTCACCCCCCTCCTCTCCCAACTGACAAGAAAACTGCATTAGGAGAAGCCCAAGTGGCCGCTATCAGTCTCGTAAAAAGTTTGGGTTAGACATAGGTTCTCGAGGGCGAGGAAAGCGCTACGCGGCAGCCAATTCGCCGTGGTTGTTCGTCATTCCCCTATCTTCTTGTCTCTCTTTTCTGCCGCTTCCAACGTCGTTCCGTTTCCTATCGTCCTCCTTCTCGACCGTACGCCCAATTGGATTTCACGGATAAAACGAATTACTAATAAACTTTGAACCATCGAGTCTATCGTTCACTGGCCACTCGATATATACCGCCAAACGCTGGTCAGATAAATCCAACGCCCAAGAAAAATCCGATATACCAGGCAGTGGAATTTTTTACCCGGGCGAACCGATCGTTTTCCACCCCCACGGGGATCATTTGCAATCGAGGACTTTTTCTTACGCCAATTAATTTCGAATTTGGCGGGACGAACGCGGTTTCACTAATTTCATCGCCATTGCGGCACGCGAGAACCCACGGTGTTATTCTGTGTTTTAAATATAGCCAGACGATTCGAAACTATGCATTATACACCGTTCTGGAGGGAAACCGACAATGATGGATCTAGAAGACTTCGAAGAAGAGGATAATTATAAGTACAAGTGGAAATATTCAAGTTTCTTATTAACGTGTCAATGAGAAATTGTTTGAATTAAAATTTAGAAAATATAAATTAATAGTATTTCGTTTATTATGACCTCAAATATGTGAATTGTTCACGAAGTGGTAGGAAAGAGTATCAGATGAAAATTGAACAAATACTGCGACGAAAGAAAAATATTCTCGAGGCTATATTTTTCGAGATTTGACGGAAAAATGTTTTACTTGACTCTTCCACTTTGAAATATTCCCAGACTTTGGCAAGTGGAACTAATTTTATTTTACTGCATTATATATTTCCATTAAAAATAACTAATGTTTGTTCCATTTGCTTTAGCTTCAGATGGCATCGAAACTGTTTCATTAAATAGAAGAACGCCACAGTTGCAACTTTTGTGCGTCCAACGAATACGCAAACGTATTAAAAATATGGTTCGTTTTTCGCCAGCCACAAAAGACCTTTCAACAGTCTCGTTACGCTACTTTTTCCCTTAACCCCCCTCTGTTAGCCAGTACACCGCGGTGTTTTTTCATTTGAATGCTGACTGGTTTTGGCACCGAGTTCGTTAACCCGTTTGCTGAAAACCCACGGAACGAGAGACGAACGGACAGGATATTCCAAACGAAACAGGAAGCATTTGATCGCGGAAACTTTCTCGCGAAAGAGTCGACGTGGATACTTAATTATACTTAATACCTGGACAGTCGTAATTAATAGTATAACTAATTACGAGAGCGAAGGGAACGAGAATTAACGAACAGAGACGGTGCAATACGGAGTTTAGTCGAAGACGTTCTCTCGCGACGAGTTAAAATTCAAAATCGTTTTGTCTCGGGGCTTTTCGTTTTCGTCAAACGATTCCATCAGCGAGTTAGTTGGCCCGCTCGTCGGATCTCCCGCGAATGAAACACGGACAGTGGAAATATTTTAAATGAAATGCGACGAAATGGAGGTGATTATACGGACTCTGTCGCTACCGAAGCCAGACGCATTGATTGCCAGAGGGGAAAATCGAGCGTCGAACTTAATACGCTTTTATGCATCCCGTTAATTAGTGCGCGTATAACAGAAGCTTTAGACCTTTTTGCATGGCGGCCAGTCATTACGCGATCGACTTTAAACCACGTGGACGTCGATGCTATTCTTATGTCACGTAGGCTCTCACGCGAACAAAAATCCTACGCATCGTGTTACTTTTATGCTACAAATATAGAAACATTTACGTCGGTAGAAGACAATGTATAGTTAAAAGTAACAGATTTTAGTTTTACGCCAGTTTTGTAATCACTTTCAAGGGGTTGTTTTGGTCTCACTCTGAAAAATCGATTTTCAAAGGATTCTCTTCCAAGTATTAAATTAAATTTAACGTCTTGTTCCTTTCTTTAGTCCATGAAAATGATAAGAAACTTTGAAATGTTACCATCTTCTTAATTATCGACTTTTTCATTTCATTCCAGCATTTGCTATCCTAATTAAAAATCCCTTTCAATTTTCTGCCTCAAACATGTAGAAATTTTCTTTGATCAATATTATACCTATTTTGATTAACGATATGATATCTAGAGTTTCCAATGATTATACAGGGTGTTCCACCCCTGGGAAAAATTTAATGGGAGATTCTAGAGACCAAAATAAGACGAAAATCTAGAATATTAACTTGTTGATTGAGGCTTCGTAGAAAAGTGATTAATAAAATTTGTCCACCTATCCGAATTTTTTTCTCGAAAGTGGGTAGACTTTCAGAGGTATGTCTATTGACCAAAAATGATTGTAATTGATCCCTACAATCGAAAATAATTTTTCCAGAACGATTTGAAATTTTTTAATTTTGTTGAAAAATGTCACACCTTCTTGAATTTTTTTCTCGAAAGTGGGTAGGATTTCGAGGGTATGTCTATTGACCAAAAATGATTGTAATTGACCCCTGCAGCCGAAAATAATTTTTTTAGAACGATTTGAAAAATTTTTTTTTCGTCGAAAAATTTCAGGGAAACATATCGGTAATATGGTCAGACATTACATTTTCGGTAAGGAATTTTTTTCTCGAAAATGCGTAGGATTTCGGGGGTATGTGTATTCACCAAAAATGATTGTAGTCGACCCACGCAGCTGAAAATAATTTTTCCAGAACGATTTGAAATTTTTTTTTTCGCCGAAAAATTTCAGGGAAACATATCGGTAATATGGTCAGACATTACATTTTCGGTAAGGAATTTTTTTCTCGAAAATGCGTAGGATTTCGGGGGTATGTGTATTCACCAAAAATGATTGTAGTCGACCCCCGCAACCAAAAATAATTTTTTCAGAATGATTTGAAATTTTTTAATTTAATTTTGTTATTTAACGAAGCCTCAGGCAAGAAATTGATATTCTTGATTTTCGTCTTATTTTGGCCTCTAGAATCTCTCATTAAAATTTTTCCCAGGGGTAGCCAAACACCCTGCACAACTAAATATCAAACAGATGTTGCATCCAAATTTCTACACTCGTGTATATGACAAGTAGGGGTGAATTTAGTAGATTGTCAGTAACAAAGGGTCAAGAGGACGGATTAGGCTTGATTTTCGTAGGCAACAGCTTTTCGAGATCCTGGCTGATCGATCGCAGACGAGCTAGCAGGGCCCGGCAATTTGCAAAACAAATTCTGCAGCCGACAAAAGGTTCATTGTCAGTCACGCAGCGGGATTCGAGTCTACTTGTTCAGTCAGGATCACTTAACCCACTTCTTCCTTCGGCAGACATTACCTCTTAACCCCGTGCCCAGCATCTCGTTCTTCAAAGAAACTCGGGAGCACGGAACGCATTGAATTGCAGAATCGCGCGGAGGCCTGGGCTCGACTCGATGAAATTTCACTGCGAATTCTCACCGCGACGCCAACCTCCAACGATTGAAATAACGCGTGTAGAGCGCATCGTTAATCAGGTGTCGCGCAATTCGAACGTTTTATTGGCTATTCATTCCGCCAACACGGCGCGATTCGAACCTGCCCCAATAATATGGAACGCGTTTCGTTTATGTTTATACCCCTTCCATCTTCTCGTCGTGCTTGGCGAACTTTTTAATTACAGCCGTCGAATTTAACGCGTTCGCGTTGTTGTTTAAGCGTGATCGCGCAAAATTCACTTTGTTGACCAAACGAGTAAAACGACTCGAACAAATTCGCGTTGATTGCGCGTCGATTCTAAAGAAAATACATTTAATAACATAATACCGTAAAATATTTACAGCCAGATCAGAGAATTAATCAGTTAAATTCCTTTCGGTATTTACACACTCGATTATAGCGAATAATACTCAACAGATAATTAAATTACGACCATGATATTACGTTTAAAGCAAACTCTTTACAGTGGTAGAGTACACGTTACCGTAATTAAAACAAATTCCACTCGGACGTACGAAGGGAACAGATGATGGCGGAAGCAGGCAAGAGAATTTTTAAATGCAGGAATTAAGAAATTCCAAATTTAATTCACCGTGTGTGTATTCACGGCGCTTAAACCATCCTACCTCGCTTCTGTCTAAGAAATTTTTCACAGCCAACGAATGATACCGTGCCCGTGCACCCCCGGCGCATTTCAAATTAGATTTGTATTCATGTCATAGCGACATCAAAGATTCTTTTGACTTTTTCAAAGAACTGCCCGGTCGTCTGATGCAAGGGCGTAACACGACGGCTACCTGATCGGAATCTTCCGCGATCCCACGAGAGATTTACTCGTTTCCTATATTCCCTTATCGACTTCGCCTTGGCTGTTTGCTGAACTTTTCTCGAACTACGTAGAAGGCGAAAGTAAAATCGAATCGTTCGAGCACCGATAGGAAAACGCGACACGGACAAATGGAATAAAAAAGTAGCGCGTTATCGACGTGAACAAACATCAAAATGCCACGTGTCGTTCATAAATACAATATGTTCATCAAACTCGATCTATCGCGATTTAATAGAAATTTATTAGAAATCGGTGTATTATTTTTACGAAACTTTAATCGTCGAATCGATAACTGCAATCTCTATTCGTTTCGAATAAATAAAGATTCGAGCCGCCATTGATCTACTGCGCCTGTCAATCTCGTAACTACGTGTTGTGTTATTGGAGAATTTCACCTTTCATCATGTGTGTCAAAGATTTAATTGAAATATGAGAAGCAAAAGTGAAAATTTTTATTTCACGAACTATCGAGTCTACAGAGCTCATTGCAGCTGCTTTTGGAGCACGTTTTGATGGGCATTTTTTAAAGCTGACTTAGACAAGCTGCTGTAACAGTCGTCTGATTATAGTAGTTAGAAAATTACGAAAATTACAAACATGAAGCAGGTGAAAATCGACGTCGTTTTGTTACCAACTTCTTCACGCACGATAACTATTCGCAGCGAGTCGTGTCCGCGATTAATTTAAATCGAACTGTTTCAAACACGTTCCCGGGGCGTGCCGCGAAGTGGTCCCCGCAACTCGCAGCTAACTTAACGAGCATAATACGTGTCAAAGTTCTCTCAAAGTGGTTGCACCTGCAGCACGGTTCTAGTATACGAGGACGTAGGATTTGAGCACGCTCGAACTCGGCTTCAACTTCCTTCTAACTTGGTGGCAAAGTGCGTGATCCAAAGACGGTTTTCGACTGAACGAAGAAAGGAGACTTTTACCGATCCTCCACGCTCACGTTTACATTTTCCTTCGACGAGCCATCATTTCCACCCAGAAACACTTTTAACCACTTGGACACTTGTCTCTAGACTCAGATATATTTAATATACATCATATTTATACTTTGGGAACTCGTAAATATTATTTGTTAACAATTTACATTGAACTTGATAAAAGAAAAGTACCGTACACTGTTTATATCGGTCCTCTATTGGTTTTGTAATTATTAAAAAAGGAGAAACTTTTTCGTATACTAACCTATGACCTCATAAATTGATTCCCTCTATAATTAAAAAAATATCTAACATTTTAAATAGATTGCAAACACATTTGTAGCCTTTTAGAGGGGTCAAGTTATCGTTAACTTTTTCTCTCCACTCTCGTAGTAATATCGAATAGTATGAATTTCAAGATACCGAAGATTCAGCTACGAAACATTACAGCTGTATAAATGTCTTGAAAAAGTACTATTTTTCCTCCGTGAAGAATCTGCGCGATTCTCTGAATCGCCCGATGGTCAATAAAAGATCAGGAAATGCTTTCGTTTCAGTATGAACTACCGGTTTCCATTTATCCTATGGTTTTCACAGTAAGCTTTTCTTACTTTTTCATTCATATACGTAATAATGTACCAATGATTTTCTTATCGAGAGGCGATAGCATTCTTCGATTCTTTTTAATCGAATACTATTTCTAGATAGAGTTTGTAATCGATGGAAAAATATATTACCATGTTTCCTGTTTCCCTATTTTAATTGTTATAAATATTGCATATTAATTATGCAAATTCGAATCACACGACCACACCTGGGAAAAATTATAATGGGGGATTCTAGAGGCCAAAATAAGGCAAAAATCAAGAATACCAATTTGTTGATGGAGGCTTCGTTAAAAAGTTATTAACGTTTAAGGTTTCACTCTTACTGAATTTTTTTGTCGAAAATGCGCAGGATTTCGGGGGTATGTCTATTCACCAAAAATGATTGTAATCGACCCCTGCAACCGAAAATAATTTTTCCAGAACGATTTCAAATTTTTTAATTTTGTCGAAAAATTTCAGGGGAACATATCAACGTATGGTCAGACATTATTATATTTTTCGGTCAGGAATTTTTTTCTCGAAAATGCGTAGAATTTCGGGGGTATGTCTATTCACCAAAAATGATTGTAATCGACCCCTGCAACCGAAAATAATTTTTCCAGAACGATTTCAAATTTTTTAGTTTTTAATAACTTTTTAACGAAGCTTCTGTCAAAAAATTGATATTTTTGATTTTCGTTTTATTTTGGCCCCCAAAATCTCCCATCAAAATTTTTCCCAGAGGTGATCGAACACCCTGTATATTATAGAAGTACTTGAAATAAGTTTTCTCGAATACTGCTATGTATTTATTCACTCGTGTTCTTGCCAAGAGCTATCATCAAAGAGTTGAAGTTAAATGGTTTCGAGAAGGCTGACGAAGAAATAAGAGGTCTCTGGGACCACACGACTGTAATTAGGTGTCAAGCCTTGGAAAACTAATGCATGTTTTCTTCGCTCCTTATTAGTTTCACGGTAGTTCAGTCTGCGTAGTTGCGAATTACTGAATTTCATTTACAAGATAAGCGACGACCCGCTGTCGTTCTACTTAGCACTCATCCTTATTAAGTAGTTTCAATTGGAATATAGGGTTGGCTTTATGTTACACGAGCGAGCAATTCAATTAACATAGTGCAAGTAAATTTGACGGATATGTTAGGAGAGTTTTGAAGCATATACCTCGTTATAGATTTCTACATTTCGAAGCTTTCCTTCCTCACTACTAAAAGTAATTACATTATTATTCGAAAGCTTCGCTTCCTGTACATGGCAGAACTCTGTTTATTATAACAAAATTTTCGTCAGTGCCTGATTCAGCGAACTTCTGCTGAATTCATGTTATCTGTACTACTGTCAGATAATATGAATATCCTCCTGAATAATGAAAAGCTATATAAAAATATTATTCTACGTATTTTATTTATTTTTTGTACGACACAATGCTTTTATCACCCCTGAGGTTTACTACGTTCACCAAACACGACCAGAGATTTCGTTTCCTAATTTTATTGTACGAATGCACTCGCGGAATAGGTAGTGCATAAATGAGTACGGAATTTTGCCCATAACAATGAAACGAGAAAGAATCTTACATCCGCTCGAGAAAATATCGAGACGTATCTGATATCGAAAATCGAAGACTATTCTATTTTCCTAGTCCGAATAACGAAATCTCGACAAGTGTTCTCGTATTCGAAACGTCAATGGAAATCAACGAAAAAAGTTTATCCAACATTCCCTGCGGCTAGGTTTTCATACCAGGGTGGCCCTCGAGCTTTTTAATTTTAACAAAATTTATTACCAAGCATCGAATCACAAAAACAGCTTTCTACTTTCCAATTTATTATTACATATTCCATAGAGACGCTCCACGGTTATCGCGAATAAATTCAGTTATTTTATGAAAAGCGACAATTTGAAAGCTTCAATTAGGGATAAAAATTGTGCATGTAAACGGTATTCTTGCAACGAGACGGTGGCTGGGGGAGCAATGCGATGCAAGGTGCAATCAATATACTCTAAAGAAGGTTCTGAGAAAACGTGTCGCAATTGAGAATGTTTACAGAGGTTCTATTATGCAAAGAGTGCGCGTCAGTGAACTTCGTGCTACGCATTGTAAGAGAAGCTTTCTACGAAATGAGTGAATACTGGACATTTTCTGGCATTCTCAGTTAATCCTGGTCTCCCTGATAAGTCTCGAAGGCTCGTCGCCGTTCGATTTATCGTGGCACAATACGTCGTCGTAGTTGCGAGGTTCGTAAGTGCTTGCATTCCTACAGGGGAATGGGAAGATCGATTGCCGTGGCGGACCAGCGAAATTTGTTGGCATAATTTAGCCTACGAGGCCTGCCTCGTGCTGCAAATACACGTGATTTTCGAGTTAACGCGTTACAATGACGCAATTATGAAAGCTATGCTTGTTTAAACGCTAGCCAAGCAACGTATGAAACATGAATACTCCGATCTAAACAGTGTGTTAGGCCAACCCTAGGAAAAATTTTAACGAGAGATTCTAGAGGCCAAAATAAGGCGAAAATCAAGAATACTAATTTACTGATGGAGGCCTCGTTAAAAAGTTATTAACATTTAAAGTTCCGCCTATACTGAATTTTTTTCTCCAAAATACGCAGGATTTCGGGGGTATGTCTATTCACTGAAAATTATTGTAATTGACCCCCGCAACCGACAATAATTTTTCCAAAACGATTTGAAATTTTTTAATTTTGTCGAAAAATTTCACACCTTCTCGAATTTTTTTCTAGGAAATGAATAGGATTTCGGGGATATGACTGTTCACCAAAAATGATTGTAATTGACCCCAGAATCTAGAAATAATTTTTTTAGAACGATTTGAAAAATTTTTTTTTCGTCGAAAAATTTCAGGGAAACATATCGGTAATATGGTCAGACATTATTATATTTTTCGGTAAAGAATTTTTTTCTTGAAAATGCGTAGGATTTCGGGGGTATGTCTATCGACCAAAAATGATTGTAATTAACCCTCTCAACCGAAAATATTTTTTTTAGAACGATTCGAATTTTTTTTTTCGCCGAGAAATGTAGACACCTACCCACTGTCGATTTTTCTTAAAAATTTGTTTCTAAATCAACTGTTTAGTATCGACGTCACTGCTGGATGCATGCAGCTGTGATATCTTTGTTTGTGTGAAATATAATTCGAACATTTACCAAATAATCGGTGTAAATATGCTGGTTATTCGAACATTCAATTAACCTTCGTAAATTATGTAAATATATATAATCATAAATAACACTGCTTACCACTTTTACATTCACAGCTGCAACCAGAAGGGATTAAGCTTGCTTCCTGCTGGTTGTACAACTCACCGAAGCGAAAATGATCTACGAAAGCTAAGCGGTCTCGCATTTAGACATTATTACGCGACAACTCGCATTATTCTCGTAAAGTTTCCCGCCCGGGAAGACGCTCGACGTACACAATCCTCCCGCGTTTAGACATTCGACGACTTTCAAAGTGTCGTTACGGAAAAACGACCAGCCATCTATATATTTTTCATCCCCTTTCCACGGGTCTATGTTCGCCAATCGATACGAAATTTACGGGACGTTTTCTTCGAGGAAGTCAGCGATGAAAAGACACGAACGATATGCATCGCGGGAAAAATGTATCGCCTCGAAAAATGCACAGAAACCATCCAAATGGTATCGAAACAACTAATAAGTTTATTAACTGTAATAGTTGCGTTAGAAGTTCAAATAAAGGCTCGTATAGAGATCAAAAAGTTTTCTCGTTCGCTAGGAAATTCTCTAATGGAAGAAAGAGCAAGAAGATTCGTTCTTGCCTTCAGCTTTGTTCTTTAGATTCGTTCAGCGAACGTTATACCAGATACTTTCATCTTCTTTCTGGCCTTGTTCAGGGTCGGGAGAACCCTCCGTATCTGGCCTCGTTACCAGAGGGTTTCGAAGCTTCGATAACGGTGCAATTTACGACGGAATCTCCCTCCCCTCTGGCCATGCATTTTACCCTGTAGCGAGTTACTCGCTGTCTCCTTCGACCATCGTCTCTCTTTCGATTGTTTCGCGAGAGAGAATGCGTCTGTGAAAATCATTGAAAGTGCAGCTCTCCGTGGTTCGATCGCGCTCTCAGCGATTTCGTCGCGACGGGAAACCAGCCGCGTTTGCGTTTACCGTAAGCAACGTTTAACGATATCCACTGGTTTTTCAGACAGCAGTCTGCAAATCTCATTTAAAACAACGTCGATCGATGACGCCGGGGGGAAAGAAGCGAAACCAACCGCGTCGAGTGTCGCGAAGTTTCGCTAATGAAATCGCAGACACCTTCCATTCTCGTTTAAACGGTCTCGTTTCGAACTTCGAATAAGAAAAGCAATTTATATCGGTGTTATTGATCACATTCACCGAATGCACAAGCCATAACTAACGGTACACAGTTCCTTTCTTGCTGTGCATCGAGCAAACTCTTTCGATCCAACATTATTAGGAACGAAGCTTGTTGGCTCGAACTCAATAATATTATTTAACGTTACGCAATGCATACGCCAGGTAAATACACGGTTCTGACTCGCTTCAATTACGATCTTCACAATAGACACAATTTCTGAAAAGCGAGAAATTCATTGCTGGGCAAGAAACGAATTATCATAAATGTTTTTTTCATGCATTCGAGCCGTATTCTCGCGTCAAGGTGTAATAATATCCCAGCTGTAGTTGCGTCGTTTGCTCGTAACTCGAAGGCGAAATTTATTCATAACCACGGAACCGCGTTTCACCCGTTTTCGAAGCAGATTTAAACCGGGACCAGAGCATCGGGAAAAATTGCTCGTTCCAGAGAGAGCTAATATCCCTGGACACGAGCGTCGCGTAGCACGTTAAACGCATTAGGAAATCAGGGCCCCGGGCTGCAAATGTTTATTCACCGCGCGGACAGTACTATCTTTCGACAATGGATGACGTCTTACTACCGCTGCCAACGTCCTGGTCCTTCATCCTTGGTCGAGCACGACGTTGTAACTATTTAGTGAGAGTTAACCGCAGCTCTGTTTGCCTCCACCGTCTGCCGTACTCTGGCAGCTTTTACTTTGTGTACACTCCTGATTCCGTACTGGACATGACTGACCCACAAACTGCGGACTGCATACAAACTTCTAGAATATGTAATACGGATTCCACGCGACTTTTGGCCACGAAAAACCGGGAGAAAATGGACAAGCGTGTGTGTCGAAACTCGTGTACTTGGAAACTCAGATAATAACCTAGTTGCTTCCACGTTGATACTCTCGTTAACCCGTATCGAAGGCACTGTCTATTCAGTCGATTCTATTGGCCAAAATAACACGAAAATCAAGAATACCAATTTTTTGACGGAGGCTTCGTTAAAAAGTTATTAACGATTAAATTCAAAAATTTCTAATCGTTCTAAAAAAATTATTTTTGGTTGTGGGGGTCAATTACAATCATTTTCGGTGATAACACATACCCCCGAAATCCTATCCACTTTCGAGAAAAAAAATCGGGTAGGTGCTGAAATTTTTCGACGAAAAAAAAATTTTTCAAATCGTTCTAAAAAAATTATTTTCGGTTAGGAGGGCCAATTACTATCATTTTTGGTCATTACATATACCCCCGAAATCCAGCGCACTTTCGAGAAAAAAATTCCTTATCGAAAAATGTAATAACGTCTGACCATATTACCGATATGTTTCCCTGAAATTTTTCAGCGAAAAAAAAAATTTTCAAATCGTTCTGGAAAAATTATTTTCGGTTGCAAGGGTCGATTAGAATCATTTTTGGTCATTTGACATACCCCCGAAATCCTACCCACTTTTTAGAAAAAAATTCGAGAAGGTGTGAAATTTTTCAAAGGAAAAAAAAAATTTTAAATCGTTTTGGAAAAATTATTGTCGGTTGCAGGGGTCAATTACAATCATTTTCGATGAATAGACATACCCCCGAAATCCTGCGCATTTTCGAGAAAAAAATTCAGTAAGAGTGAAACTTTAAACGTTAATAACTTTTTAACGAAGCCTCTATCAACAAATTAGTATTCTTGATTTTCGTCTTATTTTGGCCTCTAGAATCTCCCATTAAAATTTTTCCCAAGGGTGACCGAACACCCTGCAGAATCATGTAGAAGAAGAATGATCGATAACAAAGGTATTTTAGATCTGGAAGAGTTGCAAATTCCACAAGTGCTACAAATATCGTCGAATGCACTATATCTTCTTAATATTGATATAAATTTTGGCATATCCGATTACTGGAATATTCTATTCTTAAATAAGAATTCTGATAAACACTCTCGGGAAATGTCTCCCGATCCAGCAAAGTGGATACCCCCCAATAATCGAAATGTTTATCGTTTAAAGTCGATGACGAGTATGTTTCCAAGGGTAAGAATCGCTGGTAAACGATAAAAATGTAGCGAATTCGACGCCAAATCGTAACGATTTTCTTCCCCCGGTCGGGACGTGGATCGGGTACGCGAATGATGTCTACCCCCGATTTCCATTTACTTCTTACTTTTCCACCTTCTCGTCGCGAAACGTGTGAAACTTTCACGGATTCACGCTCGTAAAGCTGAATTTGCCGGCAGCCGGGGGATAAAAAGCGATGCGCGAAAAGGCGAGAAGGTGACGAAAGATAAAGAACGGGAATAGAAGTCGGCTCGCCAGAGGTGGGGGAACAAAAGTTTCCCTCGTCCTTCTCATAACCGCGAAAGAAGCGGGGGAGGGAGAAGACGAACGGGCCTGGAAAAGAGGGAGAGAGATAAGAAGGCTCCGTGAACGGGAAAGGAAAGAAGAAAGTAGGGAATTTTCCTCTTAGAGACGCAGTGAGTAGCGACCCATGTCGGTAACATTAGTATAGCGATGGGCCATTGTCAGTTTTTTTTTTTTTCCTTACCGAGAGAATTCTACAGCAGTTGCTGCCAGTCAACGAAGCAACGCGGAAATATTAATGTTTGTTTTAGCAGAATAATCCTACGACGTACTGAATTCTTTGTGAAAACGCCCGGAATCGTCGCCCTTTCTGTCAGAAATGTTCCTTTTGATATGCCTTCGCCCTTCCATAAATCCTATTACGAGTATATTAGGTTATAAAAGTTACAGATTGTTTAAAAGTACATTTGAATAAATTGCTACACTAGAACGAAACGATATATTATTTTTTACCTGGCTCTGATCCTTCTTTTTACCTACGATTATTATCGTACATATGTATTCGGTTAGGCTTACGTGAAAAGCTCCTAAACGACTTAAGCGTGTAAGTGGAGGAATTACTGTATTTGCGTCAGAATTTACGACCAGACAAAAGTTAGAATTTTTCTTATTACGGAATGAATTCTAATTTTTTCTCAGTTTTAATTCTGTACCGAGTATTTTTTGACAGTTATGACCACGAACACGTCCCGCGCGCGTACCTCGACGAACGACTGAGCACCTTTAAACGCTCAGCAGTGCTTAATTAAACTCTTGCTCCATTATGCACGTTTTCTGCGCATCGCGACAACCTATTAGTGCCAGAATTCCCGTCGGCGCACAATTAAACAGCGATTTAAATGCGTTACGAGAAAGCTCGACGCACAATGCACGTGTACTTGTTCCCAATTCTACGTCGAACAGAGTTCAAGCGCCAAAAAACTGCTAAACGCGTTCTACGTCTACTTTAATTGCCAGGAATTCCTATTTCTTTTACGATTCAATATTATTTATCATCGATCGAGTATTACACACATATATAATCAGACAAATCTCTCTTGTAACGCCTTATAATGAAAAGTCAAATTTTACTGCTACAGGTTACTAATCTTCTTAATCTTTATATTTTAATGATCACAGTAATAAAACTTTTACCTAGACAATAAGTGAAATTAAACAGAGATCAAGTAAAACAACCAAATGCATAGTCAGACAGAGAAGAACCGAATAGACCGCCGGAATGTAAGTAGAACGACTAAGAACATAGTCAGACATAGTCTAAGTAGAACAGCCAAACACATAGTCGGTCAGACTAATAAAATTAATTTAATGAAAAAATGTTTCCAACAAAATTTCTTCAGTATGACCACGGTAATAAATTGCAATAGTAAAAATTTACAAAATTCTGTGTTCGATTCTATTTCTCGTCCGAATAGGATTGTACTGATATTAAAATTTGTTATGTGTGTCATACTCGACGAACGCGTTCTATCAATTGCTAGATGCAGTTGATATCCGTGGGTAGGAGTTCTTTTTGAAGCGTGTTGCGCGAGCTTTCCGCGAAATCTTCACTTCCGCGCTGCCTCTATCAATATTTGCCGAATCGCTCGCTGAGAAAATCCACCGATCGACAAAGATCACACGGTTGACTCGTTACGGAACTCAAATAGCTCGGCGCACGTGCGTCAAATCTAAGTTTGATGAAATTCGGTACCCGAAAACTGCGGCGGAGGCGACGGTAGGCGTTCATCGAGCCTCGAATCAATCAGTGATTGTATCCCGTTACGCTCGCGGGCTCGCCGTAAACCATCGTTCTAGCTTAATTGCTGTGAACCATATATTCTTTGGATGGCGAACGAGCGTATTCTGTTGCGGCGATTCGCTCCCAAAGCCATATTAACTCGGCCCGCCACGACGTGGCTGAACGAGCATAGTCGCGCGGGGCATTTCGCTAATAGCGAGAACCGGGCCAGGCTATTGTTGTCGTAACGAAAAAGCTCCGATGCGATTAAAAGGTTAGTTAAGTGGATTAACGGGCGCCATCGTGACGACACAGTCGACGGGATCCGATCACTCGTCATTTCTAGGATTACGATTTTTGCATTTTAAATAGACGCAGACACACTACGGTCTCATGGTTTTGTTGTACGAAATGTTCAACGTTTTCAGACGAACTTAATAGAAATTAACTAGCTCCCAACTGACAAACATTTCGATACAGAAATATTCACAAAATAATTCCTCGAAATTCGTATTCCATAGAACAGATAACAGTTCACTTTTTATTTGATCAAATATTAAGATGTGGCAATATTTAAGTTAAAATTTTCGCAAAATTCGTACAAACTATTCACGAAATAATTCCTCGAAATTTGTGTACCACATAACAGCTAATAGTTCACCTTTTATTTAATTTTATATTATATTTTTGATGTAGCAATAACTAAGTTAAAATTTTCGCAAAATTCGTACAAAATATTCACAAAATAATTCCTCGAAATTTGTATACCACGTAATAGATAACAGTTCACTTTGAATTTAATTTTATATTATATTTTTTATGAAATATTAAGATGTAACAATATCTAAGTTGGAATTTCTGCAAAATTCGCGTCTTTCTACCCTGGTTACTCTTCCTTGAAAAAGAATAACTAATTTCCTATCATTATAGGTTTCCATACTCGTCTGCGTACTTAATAATATTCAACGTTCGCCTCTGACTTTGGGCAAAGATATGGAGAATGTATGCAAACCTTAGGGCAACGAATATCGTAATTTTCCACGCGACCCTTTCGCGTAGTATTTCCTATCGGATACGGCGGAGTCACGTTCCCGTTCTGCGTTCGCAAATTTCCCAAAACGCTTGGAAAGTTACTATCGCTAATTAAATAATGCAAAAATTCTCCTGGCTCTCAAACAAAAAATCGTAACGATATTTGGAATTGAACGAAAATGCAAAGTGTTCAAAATATTTAATCGCGACGAAACTTGGGATATTTTATTTTTACGTTCACGAATCTATTCTTTTCGGTGACCATTCCTTGCACGTAGAAAATTTAAACGAAATTAAATAGTGTATGTTTGAAAAGTAATTTGGAATTAAATCGTACGTCGAGGGTTCGATATTCAGTCTGTAGGCTGTACTTACATTCGCGACGCGACAACTGGTCTCGGTTTTCTCTGAAACAGGTGACGTCTTCCTCGGCAACGTAATCCGTACAGCATTCCAGGCGTGACTGTCGAATCGAACACGATTCGAGGCCGCGGCTGCTTCTGAATGAGGTTAACTAACCGGAAGCGACGCACAGATAGGCGGAGCCGAGAACGCGCCGCGAATCAAATCGAGAAAGAGGACGCGACGTTCCCTTCGTTCCTTCGATCGCACGTGGCCGGACGGAAATGACCCGACGGTCGCTTTAATCGGTTGTGAGACGCTTTTCATCGGGATCTCGACGACCCAGACCTGTCGATTCGAACCGTTGACCCCCTTTTAACGCAGATCGCGTGCTCCCGGGCTCGCAAATTGAGGAAATAGAACGAGAATTTCACAGTGTACCTGCTGTCGATTCGAATTCAGGGCTTCGCGATTCGACTGGTTACAGGCCATTATTAGGAATACGGCGATAACGAATGAGCGATAGCCCTTGTCGATGAACGCTCGCGGAGGAAGGATTCATGGAAAGTGTGTCGAATCGATACTATCTTAGATCGAATTCACAGACATTACTATATGAGAGTAACGCGTAAGAAATTTCGAATCACAGTTTTCTATTTGCATTAAAATGAATTAGCAAATGAAGAAGCAAAATAATATTGAAATAAAAAAAATGTTTGTTCAGTTTTGTATCGTGCACTTCGAATATCAGAGAGTGGTGGACGATAGAAATTATACTATCGGAATATTTTATTAGAATTTTCTGATGATTCGTTTGGACGGTGTCCAAAGATTTCTCCGGTAAGAAAATCGCCGGCTAACACTGTTTCTACGAGATCATGTAAATTGGGGAGAAGTGGACTGTTGCCAAACCAAAGTGAAAAGGGAAGTCGTGCGCCCGAGGAAGAAAGATAGAGAACAATTCGAATAGTGGTCCCTTTGGTTGGTTGAGTTTGCAAATAAATCGATGCTTTTCTCTAATGCGAAAGGTGTGTTCAGAAGTTCATAATACTCGTAACTCTCGGTCGAGGGATATCGATTTAAAAAGCGACGATGAAATCGTCGGTAGTGAACTGTACGCTGTATTATATTCGACCATTATTAAATTAATTCTTATCACACAGCAGTTGAATTACATATGGAAGCTGTGATGCAAGATTATTTCACGAAATATTAACACACATTAGTATAAAATACATTTTACTATATTATTGAACGTGGAAATAATCTTTCACTGATTTTATTCGATTTAAATGTGCATCATTTTGAAGACTCGTATAAAATTGTAAAACGAGAAGTGATGTTTGACAACTTTTTTGCAGCAGAAGGGTTTGAAAAATATAATAATGTCTGACTATACATTGACATGTTTCCCTGAAATTTTTCGACGAAGTTAAAATATTTTAAATCGTTCTGAAAAAAATATAGTTAGCTGTGGGAGTCAATTGCAATCATTTTTGGTGAACAGACATACCCTCGAAATCTTGCGCATTTTTGAGAAAAAAATTCAGTACGAGCGGAACTTTAAACGTTAATAACTTTTTAACGAAACCTCAATTAATAAACTAGTATTCTTGATTTTCGTCTTATTTTGGCCTCTAGAATCTCCCATTAAAATATTTCCCAGGGGTCACCGAACACCCTGTACATGAAAAGTAGCAAAAAGTTTCTTTGAATCCTTATTGTAAAAAATTTATCAAACATCATTCCTCGTTCTACCATTTCACATAAGTCCACCCCCTTAAATAGCCAAAAAAATTTTGATGTCACATAGTTTTTCGAAATAAAACTTGCGTATTCTTTCGAGGGGCGTTTTTCTTAGAAATCATCTCCGCAAGCAAACGCAATTTATCAGAGCGTTTGTTTACGATCGTCTTCGGGGTCATAAAATCCGTCCACGATTTTCCTCGGGCGCCGTTTCCCCTAATTGGTACCGAAAGGGCTGCGAATCGATCCCTCCGGCGAAATTAACGACAGACGTTACCGGTGACAAATCGCTCGGATGACCGTCGAGCCGACAAGAAACTCCGGAAATCAATTTTCCCAGCCGCGCCGGTTGGAAACGTGAAAAATTATCGGTGGCCGCGGTTAAGAAAGGGGGAACAGAGGGTGCGGACACGGTCTGGCTCGAGTTACCAGAAAGTAAAAGCACACCGGCGTCAAGGATTGCTTGGCGTTAGGTGCAAAGAACGGGCACGCGAAATTGATCGCCCCGCCGGGCGGGCAAAACTTTTGGAACCATGCGTCATCTTAATTGGCTTAATGCCGACAAGTTACAGCGCTACACGGCCATGGTCGAGCCTAGTCTCTCTCTCCAGCGTCCTCTGTTCGTCCTTGTTGCAACCCCCGCAATTGCAGGTCCCCGCTGACCCGCGTTTTTCTCCGTTACACCCTCGCCCACCCCCACGGGGCAACGGAATCATCCGGAAGTTTTCGCGACGACGTACGTGCCGCATCGCCTGCGGGAATTTTTGCGTCGTTCACGGTACTTCTCGACCACGTTCCGTGGAACGATCCTCGCGCGTGTAAACGCTCGCCCAGCATCGAGAGTGGAAACTTCGGGCAACGTGTCGCCGGACGAGAACACGTGTCTCGCGATCGTACCTCCTGGCGGGCGCACGAGTGCTCTTCTGGTTGGAAAAGAAAATAGAATTCTAGAGAAACAACGCCTCTCGCCTGGTCGTCGACGTCAAACGTTCGAGCGTACGGATTTATCGTTTTATTATAAAAACCAGAAACAGAGAGTCAGATGTATTTAATATATTTAATTTCAAATAATTTGTCGAACGTATACTATTTAATTTTGTTTAAATTTGTTCGTGCAAGGAATGGCTACGAGGAAGAATAGATTTGTTTTGTGAGTATCATGAAAATGTAAAAATGTGTTGATTTTAACGACTTCCACTGAAATTTTTTTTCGTCGAAAAATTTGGACACATACTCGAATTTTTTTCTCGAAAATGCGTAGGATTTTGAGGGTATGTCTATTGACCAAAAATGATTGTAATTGACCCCTGCAATCGAAAATAATTTTTTTAGAACGATTTGAAAAAATTGTTTTTCGCCGAAAAATTTAGCCACCTACTCCCTGTCGATTTCTCTTAAAAATTCGTTTCTGATTTTTAGTAATTTTGTTTGACGCCCAAACAGAAAAGTTGTCTAATACTTTTTTGTAGGTACATGTGAGCTCTACTTTAGAAAAAAGTTTCATTGAAATATATTCACTGTTGTAAGAGTTATGGCTGTTTGAAAATTGGACTACGTTTATGGGGTTTTCCTAACTTTACGGTGTTGAGGAACAACTTTTCCAATATTTTTAGAATTTCTATTTATTTTCTATTAAAATACGCGTTGTTTGCTTTTTTAAACATTAAAATCGTCCAATCCGTTCAGAAGTTATGACATTTTAAAGATTCGCAGGAAATTTCAGGGAAGCATTTCTGGCCTCAAATTAGATTTTCGGTAAAGAATTTTTTTCTCGAAAATGCGTAGGATTTCGAGGGTATGTCTATTGACCAAAAATGATTGTAATTGACCCCCACAACCGAAAATAATTTTTTCAGAACGATTTGAAATTTTTTTTTTCGCCGAAAAATTTCAGGGAAACATATCGGTAATATGGTCAGACATTACATTTTCGGTAAGGAATTTTTTTCTCGAAAGTGCGTAAGATTTCGGGGCTATGTCTAATGACCAAAAATGATTGTAATTGACCCCTGCAATCGAAAATAATTTTTCCAGAACGATTTGAAAAAATTTTTTTCGCCGAAAAATTTCAGGGAAACATATCAATGTGCGAGTAAAGAATAAAGTAAAGAGTAAAGAACTTGTAACGAGTCAGACTTGTCATTGTACGGCAAGGGGTTGAAACAGTTTCCTCCATATTTTTAACCCGTTGCTAGTCTCGTAGTTTTGATAGAATCTATCCAAAAGATTGTCAACGTGTTGTTTCGATATCACAATGGAAAGGGGTTGCAAATAAGCGTTTTTTGGCTAGCTTGTAATCATATCGAGTCTACTACTAGACCCGGAACGTGAATTATCTGGACACAGATTTCGAGTAACGTATAAATGATAAGCTAGTCAGACCACTCTCGGTGGCCAGACATTTCGAGAGCTAAATGAACTTACGGCCTCGTCAACATCCACGGAGCACTTTTCCAGGAACGTGATATATCGAGCGACGCAGGTGTGCGTATGCGTGAAAACGCGACAGTCATCGCGCTGATAGGGCACGACCCTGCGAGAAAATTACATGGCTCCTTTGATCTACGCCCCACGAACTTGCTCAGACGACTTGGCTCAGACCGAAGCTTCTGATATCTTTTTCTAGCATCTCCGCTATACTTCGACTAAAGTCTCATACACCAAAGAGCATCTCGAGCTCTCCTTTTACCAAACGACGCGGGGATCCGTTACAAGAGGATTGGTTTCATTGACAGATATAATGGTGGCGAGGGCGAGGTGGCAGAGAAGATCGTTACTGTTTTAAATAATTGCTGACGTGGGGATTTCAATGTCTGTAGATATCGAGAGGGAAGCGCACGAAACACGGATCTGAAAGAGACTCTTCCATATGTACGTACTTTATCCCGAACGTTTGGATATTGAGAATTCTAGGAACCTGCGTGAAAATGTATCTGAATAATAGATAACGAATGAAATGAAGTAGACTGAAATTTTCTTAAATAAAAAAGACTTTGAAGGTTTAATAAATATCCAAGTCGTAATTACAGCTTTACATCGTTCCAGGCGCTGTGAAATTTTAAAACGAAGCGAACGAGGAGTTGCACGAGAGTTTTTCCTTCAACAGAATAGATAACGAAGCAGATTGACGTTCAGCAAATGAACGAATCGATTTCGAAATATGACAAGACATCAATTTTCATAGTCAATTCTCGAGAAGCGATCAATTTTAGTGACAGAGAAAAGACAACTGATTTCATTATAAAGCGGAAATTGAGGAAGGAAAAATGAAAACTGGGTAATCCTGTAATCCGGGATTCGTACCGACGTTAAATCCAGAGGACTTCGTTCGACGGTGTTTTATTACGTCTTTTATCAAACGTTATACGATATGGTTGTTTCAGAAGTTCAATTTTCAATCGAGTATGAAAAAAGTAATAACTATCGCTACCGTGAATGGAACTAATTCGATCAATCTTGAAAGGTAAGGATTCCTGGGAAATAATTTTAAATTTCTCTTTCCTCCCATGAAAAGAAACGGTGATGTCTAGTTATATTTTGTGATAATGAATTTAGAATAAAAAGTATATCAATTCTGCGCTCGGTTAAATATTTTCACTGTATTTAATATCTTAAAAACGAAAATAAATGTCTCTATTGTTTACTGATACTATGTGTACGATAACTACATTTCACTGGTTTGTTGAAAGTAATGAAAATAGAGAGACGACAGACACTTCCGGTTATTTGAATCAATAAAACATGCAATGAAATATAAATAGTAGCTCAAAGTAAACAGAGTGAAACCCATGAAGCGATATATCCAGTATCCCGCCAGAGTACTATTGTTTCGGTAATTAAATTTTTATACGTTATTGATGGTAACATAAATCGCGATACGTGAGCGGCTATACGTGAGTGGCTGTTAAAGCAATAGCTTTAGCAGAGAGAAATTCCTTTTCGTCGGTAGGGAATAAATCCTCGAAATATATTACACCTTTTCTAATACTTTCCGTTGCTCGCCTTTTATTATTGACTCTTAAGCCACGTATATAGATTTCTGGACACGGTTCCCTGTTCAGCGGAAAGTAAACTTCAACCTTTCTCGCAAATAAAACGATTGCTCCACCGAATCGAAACTTCGAGGCAAATATTCTATAAACGCATTTATCGATATCCGATGAAATCAATATTCAACAGAAAGCACATAATCTTCAGGTGTCGTGTAACTATTTTTCGAGGAAGCTTCTCAGTAAATTATTAAAAACTCTGATAAAAATTCTTGTTACTGTTAAACCCGGAAATAAATTTTATATTTATCGATTTGTCAACCATCGAGTGTTTTGCGTAAATTTGTAAAACCCAAACCGAAAAAGCCATTGCATCGACTTTTTCCTTTCGCTTGTCCGGAGTTCGACATAGTATTGCGGTTGATAAGCTCATTATGCCGCTAACGAAGCCGGAAAATTAATTTATCGGGGGCGTGGAATCGCAGATTGCGTTGTTTAATAGCCGCAATGCAAGGGAAACTAGCAACCCGGAAGCACGGCGCGACCGGAAGGTTGAAACTTGATTACCGGTTCGAGCAAAGATATCGCTTCTGATAACGAACCTGCTTTACCCGCTTTCCAGTTGGATTCGTCCACAGATCGATGAAAAAAAAGTAATTTTGTTCGAACGGATGCGTCTATCAGATCGCAATCTTGCAGACGCCGGAACGAGAAAGTGTAGCAAGTGTCCAATAAATTCAGGGGAAAAATTCGGAGGAATTAGAAACGGTGCCAGATTTCTATTTTTACAACGAATACCGTCCGTTTTAATTTTCTACGCGACGACCGCGGAAATTTGAAACACGTGCAAAAATGGAAACTAAATTTACATTGAATTCTATGTTCGAAACTGAAGCGATGAAATATAATATCCCTCAATATTTATTCTCATTCTTTGCTATACGGAAGCTTGAAATGTTCATTGGCAACTGTGCTAATTCGAAGACTCATTTGTATTACTTAAATATGCTGAATAGAGACTGTACTGTAATATCTGTCACACTTAGCTGGGAATTAAATGTTTATTATGCGCGGAATAATTATAAAACGAAGATAGGAATACAGAGTTTACACAGAAAATACTTTATCTCGTTCCAGTCGGTTTGATGCACGGATCGCGATAACTCAAGCATACAAATACCGTGTTTTCGTATCGTGGGCTTATCAAACAATAGTATCTGCAGAACTACCGGCGTATGCACGCATATCCATAAATTGGTATTACAATACATCGACGAAATATTTTAAAGTGAATAACCGCATAGAACGGTTGTTTCCTTTGGCGAGCACTTCTATTTTCCCAGAAAGAGATAACCTGCTTAATGCTTCGAAATTTGCATTCGGGAATTTAAAGGTTCTCGATCGTTTACCACTTCGAAGAAGGGATAAAGTTCTCAGTTACTCGATCTTCCCGGCTACGATTTAGATAAACGAGAGTAAACTAGACACGAACAAACTTGCGAAACTTGCACTCCCTCAAGCTGAAGTACAGCTTTAGGAATGACATAATTTGAGCTACTTCAGGAAAATCGATTTCACCGTGCGCGTCGAACTTTCGAACAATAAAGATTCCATTTCGAGCGTAAAAGATCTTATGCAAATCTTGCAATTACAATTGCTCGTTACGAATTTAAAATTATCTTTCAATGCAACGAGATTGAATCTCCTTGGTTGTGAAAACGACACGATAAACTTTAGAAATTTATTTAAAATTCTAACCATCGTTCGAATCGATAACTTTGGTTTTGTAGTTTATTCTGTGTGCTATTGGTTTACTTTAATGCAAGAATTGCTGTAATATTCAGAAAGTAAATGCTCCATTCGGTGATAAAACATATGCGTGTTGCGTGAGATAAAAGTCGGTTATCTTCGCGACACAGTATCGAGATTTCTAAAGCAATTCAACGGGGATTATAAAAGGAGAACAGCATTTTCCACGCTACCCCATCGAAACAAATAACTGTCGAGGGTGCCGACTGGGGACTGTCGAATGGTCAAAGCGCAATAAACGTTTGGATCTTTGGCATTCGATCCGCTTCGACAAGAAGCGTTTCTGGCCTCGTGTTCGTGCACACGCACTGATAAATGCATACGTTCGCGTGTATAACGAGGGTGGCACGGAAAATCGTCTGATAAAGAGTGAATTCCGATATCTAGGGGCGTTGATTGGCAACTACAGCATCGACGAATCAGAGCAGAGACTAAGCATTCTAATTAAATCCCCCTTATTTTCTTGTAACTATTGTCCCCTGCTTTTCACTGGAAATTCGGTGAAAAGGCTCCAGGGGCATATTTCTCGCGAAATTCGTTAATAAATCCGGTCGTTTCCGATATTTACTGAAACGAGAATCAGTTGTCCTCGTTTCGAATCTCTGGAGGATTTTTAGAAGTTCCTATTGATCAATATAATCGTTATACAGGGTGTTGGGCCACCCCTGTACCTAACCCAGGCCAAAATAAGACAAAAATCAAGAATACCAGTTTATTAATTGAGGTTTCGTTAAAAAGTTATCAATGTTTAAAGTTCCGCTCGTACTGAATTTTTTTCTCGAAAATGCGCAAGATTTCGAGGGTATGTCTGTTCACCAAAAATGATTGCAATTGACCCCCACAGCTAACAATATTTTTTTCAGGGCGATTTGAAATATTTTAATTTCGTCGAAAAATGTCACACCTTCTCGAATTTTTTTCTCGAAAGTGGGTAGGATTTCGGGGGTATGTCTGTTCACCAAAAATGATTGCAATTGACCCCCACAGCTAACAATATTTTTTTCAGAACGATTTGAAATATTTCAATTTTGTCGAAAAATTTCAGGGGAACATATCAATGAATGGTCAGACATTATTATATTTTTCGGTCAGGAATTTTTTTCTCGAAAGAGCGTAGGATTTCGTGGGTATGTGTAATGACCAAAAATGATTGTAATTAACCCCTGCACATAAAAATAATTTTTTTAGAACGATTTGAAATTTTTTAATTTAATCTTTAATAACTCTTTAACGAAGTTTGTTAAGAAATTGATATTCTTGATTTTCGTCTTATTTTGGCCTCTAAAATCCCCCATTAAAATTTTTCCCAGGAGTGGCCGAACACCCTGTATATTTTATAATTTAAAAAACTTGTAACATAAGGCTATTAGTTGGGTGAATTCGTGAAATATCTGTGCGCTGACGTTTTAAAAGAAAGTGTAGATCTTGAGAACAGATGTAGAGACTCTGAAGTTCGTAAGTGTTATATAAATTACATATTTAAGTTATGGTTTCTAGATAATACAGTCTCGATCCATAAAATGTCAGCGTAAGTAATGGAGTATTCCACAAGACTCCTCCGTGCACATAAAAATTGATTTCCTCGTGCAACTACGGACATTCAATACAACCGTCGGATATTTTAAAAAAGAAAATTCAGATCGCTGTCGTTTCTATGCGTTTCCGGGGTGGTCGTTCGAAAATAAGTCAAGATATTACTTAAACGTGGCAATACTTTCTCACGGGACTCTAAAGTGAAAAGTATGCAAGACAGGAGAAATTGTTTTAGATTTTTTAAATATATTTTTATACTATATGGAATTCGACAAAAATATTTCGAATAGAATTTCAATCGTAAACTGTAGCGAAATATAATCAAGCAAAGTTGCACGCTGCAGAGTGCTTAACTGAAAGCATTAAAATAAACCGAGTATATCCATCAAAGTACACGTTGCAAATTAATGTTTACTAGCATCCATAACGGAGCAAACGTAGACGTTTCATATCTATTCTAATAAATTTCGCATAGCATCCCCGCCATAAGATCAGTTATAAAGGAAAACAGTAAAGTAGATTTGCAATATACTCTGCGCATTTCTGCGTATTTACTTTGGAAATATTCAGGTGAAAATGATATTATGTAAACTGAACGCAACTGCACATTCATGAGTCCTCCAAGGCTTGCAGTAAAATGTTTATATTTTGTATTCAGACTTTGTATATGTAAATACATTCGGAAAACTATGATAACGTCCGGGATTTTGGATCCATTGTGCAACACATTTTTCCTTGTAAAACTGCAAACTCAAAACTCTGAAATTCTTCATTTAATTCTATTAATAGATAATTTAAAAATTCCCTACCCTATGCATTAATTTTTTTAATGACCAGATATGGAATCGTCAGATTTGAAAAATATAAATGCAACTGGGAATTTATGATTATATATTTTTTAAAAAGACACGACAAAATTATTATTTAACCGGATACTTTTATCAGATATCAGTTTCACGTAACGTGTTATCTCATTTTTCAATTACAATCGCGTTGCATTATTTCATGAAATAATGTTGAAATTAATATTATTATATATGGAAGAATATAATAATGAGATACTTTTGAAAATAACCAACATGTTTTAATGAATGTAACATTTCGAAATTCTTTCATAGATAGAATTACAAATCATTTTGAATCATTAAAATTATCAATTAATAATAACTCGAAAAAAATGAAGAAATTGCAATAACAAATATACTGCACCAATATTATACAAATCTATCCATCATATATATTTATCGCTTCAAAGGCGTGATTAATATTGATTCATATAACTCAAACTAAAATGAATATACTATACATATGCATAATATAAAGATTAATATGCTTCAAAACCTATACGAAATCGTTTCAAAGTTTATTCGAAACAATAAAACTTCATTACTTTGAATACCAATTATTTAAACTCGACAACTGAATTATTTCCAAATACTGCTATAGCAAATAAAAGACTGAAAGTTATTTCTGTTTTCCCTTATTTTCAATTGAAATAAAATTTTTCCAAGATCACAATGTGACAAAGCAACTGTGCTTAAGAAGATTATGAATGTTCGATAAATTATCGATAAAAACAATCGTAATTGGGGCCAGTTTCAGCTCATTTTCCTCCATCATTACGCTCCAATAAATCTAGCTCGTTTGACTCCCAATTAGGGAATCCTGTTCATGAATAGATGAAAGCTTATGATCTCGTTACAGCTACCTCCTGGACACTAATTCGCTGTGCCAATATTTGATCGAAAATACATATTTTCGCCGGCGAAATACCGCCCTCGCCGTTTCGGATCCATGGATACTCGTATCGCGAAAATCCGTGCACGGAAACTGCATTTCGCTTTCCAAATAGCAGTCAGACGATGCTTATGGAAAATCTATACAGCGCAGTACGCACACTTAATCCCCGATTCCTCTCAGCGCAACTGTGTGACGCAACGTAATTCCGCGATATGCAGCCCGTGAATGGAAGCCAGCGATATTTTTTTTCGGGTCGGTTCCAGGAAAATATCCAACGCGAAGAAAAGAATTTACTAAAACCTCGCGGCCAAGTTGCCTCGGTTAAAAAATTTCCTGCAGCGTCAACGACCTTTTAAATACTACTGAATTTCGTGGTTGAAATTTACCAAATTATTTCGTAGCTTTTCCCCATTTAATTCCAACAATTACGAACGAAAACACTCTCGACTATTTCGAGATTTTCATTTCAATTTATTTTGGCATTGTCAATTTTTGTCAATGGGAACTCCAAATAAACAAAAAACCAGAGACTCTGGGAGTATCAGATACCATCAACTGTCAACGATTTAGAAAGATTTCGTATGATATGAATTATCACATCGTCTGCTTCGTTTTGTTTTCGAGGTCTAGCCATTTTTGTGCTCCAACAGCTCCCAGCGCCGGTGTACAAACTCCATTAAAATGTTTATAAGCAACGCTTGGTATCTCGTGTTCCGCCTTGCCTGGTACTCTGTAAACACAGCCCTCTCTCTGATTTTTCACAGTTTGTTTCCACGAGAGCACTGCCGTGCACGTGGAAAACCTAACTCTAATTTTTACGAACTGCCCGCGCATCACAAGCAACGATGTTTTCGAAGACTGTCGCTTCAACGATCAACGATGCCAAACAAGCGGAGCTCTCCACTGGTAAATTGGCGACGAAGTTCCCGAGCCCACGATATTCATACGGGCAATAAACAGAGAGATTCATGTTAACCACGTCTCGCAGCCAAAACTTGCGCAGTTTCCGAGTAATGCTTTACAACGGTTCGCACTTGGTCCCTGCATTTTACATCCGCCTTGAACTTTACGTTTCGCCATGCCTCGGATAAATCGCGAGGAAATTTTCCATTTTCACGGGGTATCGACCAGCCAGTGGACTTCCAGCACTCGAGTCCGTTCTTCCGGAATTACTATGTAAATGAAAGTAGTATAAACGGCAGGCTCTACGAGGAAACTTCAACTCCCTTCCAAGGCCCATAAAACGAAAGCTAATGAATGGATCGAATGCAAACGGGATCATCTACTTGTTACCATTGATTTCAAGGAAAATCATTGTTGCATATTTGGAAAGTCTTGCCCAATATTCTTTCTAGCTTCCTGGTGAATCCTCCGTTTCTATGCAGAAAAATGCACGTCTTTTCTATTCTCATATGCATTTACCGCGAGCCCTTTCGTTTATTCGTGTCCACGGACGAACTACTTAAAATAGAACGCGCAACGGTGGTTCTTGAAGGGAGTAAAAAGAAGCTAGTACGTTCGACGAGCAATTGTTTTCCATCGAGTCACGGATGAATCTGGCAACAGGACTTTGCAAGGGTTGTTGTTATTAAATGCCATTGGAATATTATTCCCCTATGCCATCGGAGTAAAAGCTTTTGAAAATTGTAAATTGAGAAAAAATGTACGGGGTCTGGGAGGTAAATCGAAAAAAGTTTTCTCGCGCCGAGAGGCTGTCAGCCCCAGAATCCATGGCCACCGAGAACCACACCGAACATCTGGTACGTGGCACCGGCCCATCAGGTAGTCGATTCGAGTTTCTTGTTGCTTACCACACCCTCGCAAGCCGCCCCGTTGCTACCCCTGCGCCACGACATTCTTTCCCTTTTTACCTTCGGTCTGCGACAATGCCGCGAGAAAATCCCGGAGATTTTCTTGGATTTCCCGAAACCACGAACCGAAAGGTCTGGAACTTCGAGCACGTCGATCGTGGGCATCAAGTGTGTTAAATGCGACGGCGTACCACCCCACAGGATGACGCTCTAATCCAATTCCCTCGTAAATTTCATCGAATTCAACGGTTTTTTCGTTCGCCCGACTTCGACTCTTCATCCCCCGCGTTTATTCTCGTTTAGAAAAAAATATTCTATTAGACATACGCGTTTCGTCGCGAAAATATCTCGCAGTTTCAACGATATTAGTCTGTACCTTAAATAAATAGTAGATATTAGTTTTCGTATTATGATTAAAAATTATTTTTGTTTATAAGGGTGTTCGGCCACCCCTGGAAAAAATTTTTAATGGGGGATTCTGGAGGCCAAAATAAGACGAAAATCAAGAATACCAATTTGTTGATGGAGGCTTTGTTAAAAAGTTATTAACGTTTAAAGTTTCACCCTTATTGAATTTTTTTCTCGGAAATGCGCAGGATTTCGGGGGTATGTCTATTCACCGAAAATTATTGTAATTAACCCCCTTAACCGAAAATAATTTTTCCAGAACGATTTGAAAATTTTTTTTTCCGCCCAAAAATTTCAGGGAAACATATCGGTAATATGGTCAGACATTATTATATTTTTCGGTAAAGAATTTTTTTCTTGAAAATGCGTAGGATTTCGAGGGTATGTGTAATGACCAAAAATGATTGTAGTTGACCCCCGCAGCCGAAAATAATTTTTCCAGAACGATTTGAAATTTTTGAATTTAATTGTTAATAACTTTTAGGTTGGATTTTAGTGAGGAAATTAGTGAGCGAGTAATTCTGCTATGTTAGTACTTTCAGTCCCAGAGTTTCGTAAGTAACAATTTTATTTACGTCAGAGTCTTAGTTTTCGTATCATAATTCAAAATTATTTTTGTTTGCTCATATTCAGGTTGGATTTTAAATTAGAATTAAAGCAAATTTATTCACTGGTTCTCACGTGTTGCTTTCCGGTTTTATTTGTCGAACAAAGTCGTTAAATAGTAATAAATGGATTCTTCGACTCTAAATAAATCTCTCCCAATTAAAAATAACTTTATAACTTTGCTATCTCGCACAGATTGTCTGTCCACGCGTGTCAAGAATTAAGTAAAGTTTTTTGAAGAAGCGATCAAACGGAGCTGTTCGTTCCCGGGAGTGTGTCAATTACAGATTGTTCGACGTTAGCAGTGCAAGAGCTATCTCGTAGACTCGCCTTCAGAAACAATATTTAATGAAACTGAAGGAAGCTTTTAAGAGAGGTCCAAGAATGCTTTTAGTTGTATTGCAACCGGAAATTGCTCTAATTTATCTTCGTAACGCTTAGCAATCCCACGAACGAAAAATAGAACCGATGCTTGCCTTGCAATTTTGTAAATTGCGCTTCCTCATTTTCTCTTAATTAAAGACGTTCTGATTGCCTGTCGTTCACGTGATACAATTAACTCTACGCTTAAGGTGCTTTGATTTTTATCTGTACAAAGAATATAAATTTCAAATGTCCTGAAAGCAGAGGGTACAAATACAGACAGCTAACAACCTAACTTCTTCGAAGTACAGCGCACTGTTTTGAAGGATTAACGCATTCCGTTTCGTCTGAGAAACGTGCAGTATTGCACAGCGCTTGCAGGGGAAACTGAAACGAGAGTGAAATATCGGAAAACGAAAAATTTTGAGAAGTTGGATTATTGACGTACACGGGTATATGGGGCGCAACGAAGCGTCGATACGCTTTCGTGATCCCGAAAATCCAACGAAATGCTGCACGCATACTATGCTTCGATATTTTACACGAATTTTACCAAACAGAGCTACTTTATTCTCTTTCACACACGCAATATCACTGAACTTGAAATTGAAATTAATTTGGACAATTTCATCTATTAAAACTGATATCGAAGATAAATTATTTTTCAAACGTTTACACATTTCTACGTGAGAAACTCACTTTCTAGCATTTAATAGCAGCATTTCTTTTATAATTCATTTTATTCTGAAAAATATTATAAGGTTGCGCTGAAATACAGGATACGCTCCTACGACGTGATCGATTTTGAAATTGAAAACTTTTTTATTGAAATGGCTGGTAGATTGTCACCGGTGCAATATTCGAAGCAATTTCAGATCGAATTTGTTTCACTCGTTTCCGAAGTCTTTCCAGAATTTAAAGGTCGAATTATCGATAGGCAATTTTATTAAGTGCGAACACAATGAAATTTTGAAACTCTTCTAATTTATTTGCTCATTCGCTGTCAGACTTTATTCCGACGACTAGGTTTGAAGAACAAACGATGAACTTATCGAGTTAGTCGTATAAATCGAGAGCACGGTTAGCTTCTCGACGCGTCGATGTTATCGAGAAGTGGTCGAAATGATGCTTTGTAATTTTTATCGCCGCGTGCGTAGCCGATAATTGAATAATCCGGGAACCGCAATCACGTAATTGCGTGACTAACGGCGACGCCGGGACGCGCTCGCGCCACCCACGATCAACATCAAATTTCATTGCGTGGCATTTAACGAGGCTTACCGGCAGGATTATTCAAATTTCCGTTTGTCCGGAGAAGTAACTGCCGGAGGGCTTCGCAGCAAGCTCGAGTGCAAATAAAAGAAAACCCCCCGGGGCTGGTGAAGCCGATAGGACGAACGGAACGGAACGGAGATGGATTTTGATTAAATTGCTGGGACACTGGTGCGAGTGAGCGAGGCACAGTCGAAGAATTTCGCGAGAGAAACGACCGGACAAGAACTAGAAACAAGAAAACTGAAAGAAAAAAAAAACTCGCAGAGTAAAAGAAACACTTTTTCCTCGATTTAAGAAGAGGGGGGTATCGTTTCGTTGGGAAAAGAGCAGCAAAGAGGGGAAATAGCTTTTCAGAAAGTTCATCGTTTGCATAGCGATTCAGTTTTGCGCGGAACAGCTGAAACAGAAAGAGAACTCTTTGTTTCTCGAACGGGGAAAAATTTAGAGAAAATGTATCGTAGTTGCAAGTTTTGTATTCGCGATTGCGTACGGTTTCTGAAATAGTAATCGAGAGAAGAAGCTTTGCGCCAAACTAGCTTCGAAGAAAATTAGAGTGTTAAATTGTACTCGTTACGGGGTAAAAACGGACATTCATTAATATTCATTAATATTCCAGATGGTGCGCACAAAACGTCGTAACCTCCCACAGAGTGTAAAATTACGAGATTATTCCGCTCATAACGTAGGGTCTGCAGTATTTATTGCACAAAGGATGGTCATGCTTTGCGTTCAAAGGGAACAGGAGTTATGTTTACGTTCCGGGAAACCCACGATCACATCTTGCACTAGTATCACAGTCGTATAATTTCACGTACATGTACTTGTGACTTTGACGTTAACAGAATTTCAATTTTAACTTGTTAAATGTAAGGAAATCTGTACTTCAGACATCTAAATAAGATGTAATTTTCTGTGAGTTTCTTACAATATATTGTGAATTTAAAAAATATTATATTCGACAGTAAACGATTTCAATCTATTCTTTGTGTAAAGAAATATCCACTTTGTAATGAAAGTTTACCATTTCGCGATACATTGTGTGCCACGTCCAGCTGAACCGAGTTTAAGAATAATAGAATTTAATATAATGCTCGCAACGAGAACGTTACGAATTATTATTGAATGTAATAATCACTGACGTGGACCAGAGTTTTCTTCGATAAACAAATAAATAACTGAATTGACCTACCATATAAATTTCAATCAATGAGGAACTTTGTCGGCCGGTGCATTCAAGCTTCAATTAACTGACGATTGCAATAATTTAAAGCAACGATACAAAGTTGATTAACAAACGCGCGAGTCGCTGCAGTTCATTCCATAGAAAATTGTTGTTCCGTTCACCACCGGTTGATATTTGATAAATTAATTACAACAAATTGGACATTTTAGTTCGCAATGGAATTTGAAATTATCGTGTCTATTATTAGACAGAGCGTTCATTAATGTATTTCCAGTAATTACTTCAATTTAACCCAATGATTTTATTATGATATTCAAATGAATGAACTGCGAACTAATTAAATAGACGGAATATATATGTCCTCCGTTAATATATTTCATTTCCTAGCGACGGAGTTTCGCAGGATTCAATATCAATTGCTACCAGAATATACCAATAAATGTTTCAGTTATAACTTGACACATTAATCATTGACACATAGGAGCTAACTCAAACGAACGTATATACGCGTACACCTGTAATAAATATACTTCGACTATACAAATATTGTTATGAAATAAAAAATAATATTCAGGGTGTTCAGCCAACCTTGGGAAAATTTTTAATGGGGGATTCTAGAGGCTAAAATAAGGCGAAAATCAAGAATACCAACTTGTTGATGGTGGCTTCGTTAAGAAGTTATGAATGTTCAAAGTTTCGCCAATACTGAATTTTTTTCTCGGAAATGGTTAGGATTTCGAGGGTATGTGTATTCACCAAAAATGATTGTAATTGACCCCTACAACTAAAAATAATTTTTCCAGAACGATTTCAAATTTTTTAATTTTGTCGAAAAATTTCACACCTTCTCGAATTTTTTTCTCGAAAATGGTTAGGATTTCGAGGGTATGTCTAATGACCAAACATGATTGTAATTGACCCCCACAGACGAAAATAATTTTTCCAGAACGATTTGAAATTTTTTTTTTCGCCGAAAAATTTCAGGGAAACATATCAATGTATAGTCAGACATTATTATATTTTTCGCTCAGGAATTTTTTTCTCGAAAGGGCGTAGGATTTCGGGGGTATGTGTATTCATCAAAAATGATTGTAATCGACCCCCGCAACTGAAAATAATTTTTCCGTAAGTGATTTGAAATTTTTTAATTTAATTGAAGCCTCAATCAACAAATTGATATTCTTTACTTTGGTCTCCAGAATCTCCCAGGGGTGATCGAACCCCCTATCTATATCTTGCCAAAATTGAATAGACAGTATCAATGATTTTTCTTGATGAGACAAAACTTGATTTTTAACGTAGGAACACGTACAGGATGACAATTGTATTATTTTTCCAAAGGGACGAGTAAATTCGCGGACCAGTTTCGTTTCATTCGGCGAATTCTCAACTTTTCGGGGGATTTCATGCAGACTGCTCGTTAAAAGTTAATACGACAACGTTCTACGTGTTTATTTTCAATCTCTTTCTCTTAACCTCTGTCCTCCTTCAATTTCTTTCACTCGACAACGGAGCTTTTCCGCAACAGTTCCATTGTCGGGGAAGACTCGTTTTCGATGGTCGCGTTTCTCGAGAGGAGGCGGACCGAGGCGCGTTCCGCGGGCAGAATTTTAAGCGAGCAGATCCAGGAAATTAGGAAGATTTGATCAGTGGGCCCTGGAATTACAAATAACCTCATTATCGTGGCAAAGGCACACGCCGTGTCGAGACAGTTGCGATTTATACCGCCGAATTTCCTTTTTACCCGTCGCGACCCCCCAACGCGCACGTGCGAGCCAGAGAAAGGTCATTAGGTGACTTAAATTGAGCTCCAACAGCACTCGAGCAACTCGACCTAGCGGGAAGTCCTCTGTTTCTCTCGCTTAAAAAAAGAGGTCCCGACGAAAATCGTTAGCAACGGAGGAAGTATTTTTTAAGCAACGAACGGGAAACGCTACGATATTTCACCGAGATTCTACCACGCTCCCTTGTCAAGATATTTATACCAATAATATAACAAGAAATATTATGCAAATAATTAAAAAATATTGAACGTCCATTCCTTTCGTCGACTGCTATCTATATCGAAAGGACGAAAACTACCCCCAATGTTAGGAATAAAATACTTATTACAATTAAAGAATAATTACTAATAGAAAATATTAAGAATATTATCTCGAATCAAGCAGAGAGGAAAGTGGAATGATTATTCAGAACCTGTCTCGAACGATTTCAACCCCATAATGCATACGAATATTTAAAACAAATATGTATTTAGTAGTTCAAGCTTCTTTTTTACTCGCGTGAAATAATTTTTCATTACCGTAGGCGTGGACAATGACGAGTTTCGAACTCTTCTTTCATTTGATATTTTTTGCGAAATTGTACGCTGAAAATTAATTACACCCACGCTGGAACGTAATTGCAACGATGAAATACGATAGTTTGTAAGGTATCTGTTTCCATGCTGTCTACCCTCGTGGTTCAGTCGGGGAAGCTAGTAAATAAATTGAACGGAGCTCTTTGGGTACTCGAATATTCAAAACGGCATGAAAATATACTTCTTCTCCCCGACCTAAAATTAAAAACTACTGATAATGGTTTTCTACGTTGAATAACAAATATCTACGCGTGTAATTTACTTGTATAAACAATCATAAACCGAATATGTTACGGAACCAAATAACTTCTCTATCTTGTCAATTTAGGTTGAAATTTTTAATTACACTATACATGGAGTGTATTGCAAATTATTTTTGAAAATGAAGCGACAATACAATAATCGTTTCGAATAACTAAGCACACAAAATTCTTTCAAATTATAACAATTAAACAAGTCAGACAAAGGGGAAGAAGGGAGAAAAAAATCGTGGAAATTTTAAATATTATTTTACCCCCGGTTTTACAAAACGTTGCAACTTCTTTATTGCTCCTCTTAGAATCTGTACTCTCGTAAGAAAGAAATGAATCTCCAAAATTTTCCACGACATTAATTTTTTCTACGTCCGTACTCGAAACCATTCTTCATTGTCTGGAGTCTCGCAGAGTTTCGTTTTTCCACTTTCATCCTCTCAAGTGGAAGTTGCTTTGCCGTTGCACTCTGATATATTCCAGATTAATGCAAACGGCTAATGTTATGTTAATGTTCGTCGCGGCGGTATTAGTGGTCTTGCCTTGAATACCGTAAATACGGAACAGAATAATCCGCGTGTTAACCGGGGCTTCCAGTTCGAGGCTGCGACCCACCCAAGATGGTGGGTGAATCCGAGCCTTCTTCGTGACTCACCCACTTACTTCCCCTAAGAGAATGTTGGGAAACGAGCGAACGCGGGCGAAAAGATAAGAGAAATTTACAATGAAAACCTGGAAATGAAATTGAACTGCGTACAATTTCTACGTCTTGTTGCGTTCCCTCCATCAATACGCCCCCGCGTCGAAGAAATAACAAGCTCGAAAGAAATTTAAGGAAACAACACGTACAGTAAAAATTTTCTTCCCGAAGTGCTCTTTCGGTAGCCAACGGAAACTTTCTTCTTGGAATATTGGTAAAGTTCTGAGAAGAGACTGAAAAATTCTGCTTAGCAATTCCCGTGCAGATGTCAGACACAAAATCTACTTGTTAATTTCACGGATTAAAAAAATTAAAATACAAGGGCTCTACATGTTTGTATTGTGTATGAAACAGTAGGTTGTTGCAAATTCAAGAAGAAGCTGGTAAAATGAGATTAAAATTCTGCCAGGTAGAAGCTAGGAGAGATTTCACTAACGCAAGATAAATCGGTTGTTGAAACGATGAATTGGTAACAAGGGGATGCAAATGAATTAATTTCAGGAGCTTAAGAACAATTAAAAATATTTGCATGGTTTTTAGAGCAACAAAAGGTTATCAATTACTGTATAACGGGTATACCATAGAAGATAGTGAATAATAACGAAAGAGAAAAATGTTTCGATGCATAAATGCGAAAGAGAGATGCAGTATTGTCAGAGTGACAGTAATTGGACGTTTTACCTATTCAAGATTTTCAGCCATCGAAGGGGAACGAACGAGCAGTTTCAGGAAGCAGGGAGGATAACATTGTGACACATTGAGGAAGAGAAATCGCGACGCTTTGAAAGAAATTACTGTACAGATCGCCATAGGTACGCGTTGATCGTACATCAAGACCGTGTATCGACGCTCTAGCGGCAACCGAGAGGCTCGTTACGTTCTCGACAATTAATTACCCTTCGTAAAACTGCGGGACGCCGACGATTTGTCTTCATTGGAGTGGCGACCTATCAGGGCGTGCGAGTCCGCGATACGCGGGGAAGAAAGGGCCGCGAAAGGAAGAAACGACGGAGGCGAGAATGACGAGGGATGGATAAAATACCGTCGAAAGTAAATTTGCGAGGACGCAAAAAGGAACACGCGCCACTTCGCCGTCCTCCTTCCGGTATCGAATCATCCATCAATTGTTTTATAATATCGCGGCGTCGTTTGTCAATCTTTTTGCCCTGTTCGCGCACTCGATATCCGTATATACGACGCGGGCCCTAAAGGATGTAGTCGGTAGCCGTTCACGGCGCGGCTCAGGAAACAGCTGCTGGGGAAAACCACACGTCCTTCGGGAACTAATCGTTAACCGTTCACGTAGAAAATTGCTCGATCCTTTCCGTTGTTTTTCGTTGGCTCCAAGGTTTTACGTGCAATTGTGTTAGACCAGCAAATCGAGTCAGGTTTTCTACGTTTCCTAAAATTTAATTTTCCCGTTGACTTTCTTCGGGAGCGTCGAACCGAATAACGCTTTGTCGGGGCCACGATTTCACCCACCCACGAATTCGACGATACGTTGCTTATTTTCTCGTCGCGAACTCGCCCAGTTGTTATTGATAAAATTTCATCGAGATCTGCTGGGTCATTTCCGGAAAATGTGACTGTGAACTTATAGATTTGTTCGAAACTGGAAATTCAACATTGTCGCGGCTTGCAGTGTTACAAAGGCCGAAGGGCTCGAATAAATTGATGGATAGGGTGGGAATTGATTACAATGTTATTTCGAATAACGAACATTTCCCGCGAACAATTTCCAAACTGGGGCGCGATAGCGTGTAATGCTTGGTCGTATCGCGTTTTACTTTAAAGACTATTACCGCGATATTTGACATGAAATCGTGGCGATCGGTCAATTAGTGGTTTGATCATTTGCAGACCTGTCATTCACATCGCCATAGTAACCGATTGAGATTGATAGACAACAAACGTTGAATCGAGTTCAATGCTCCAGTGTGCACATTTATATTAAATCGATCTTTAACGTCGGTATAAACTATTGGAAATATATTGAATATTCTATTTTAACAGACTCTTCGCTTTTCAGGAACCCAAAAATTCAGAAAATATTGAAACATCGCTAGCGTTGTTCGTAACACAAAATCAAGTTATTCGATCGATTTTCAACGTCGATGTAAACAATTCACCAGAAACATACTAAATATTCTATTTTAACAAACTCTTAGTTTCGTTAACAGGAGAAAGGGAACCCAAAAATTCAGAAAATATTGAAACATCGCTAGCGTTGTTCGTAACACAAAATCAAGTTATTCGATCGATTTTCAACGTCGATGTAAACAATTCACCAGAAACATATTGAATATTCTATTTTAACAAACGCTTAGTTTCGTCAAGAAGGGAAAGGAACCCAGAAATGGAAAAAATATTCAATCATATTTCATTTCCGCCATAATGCAAATTATGAAAATGGAATCAAACGGTGAGAAACGTAGAGAAATGATTAGACAAATATTGCATTTTTTTTCATACCTATACAACTGCATTACAATGAAATACACAAAAACAAATAATTTAAATTTTTAATAGCTACCCTGAGGAAGACAACTACGGTCGAAACTTCGAATGGAAAATTGATACGCTGAAATAATTTTGTTTAAACTATCTTCATGGCGTATTTCTGGCGTTTTCCGCAGCGCGATCAGTTCAGAAAAGTAGTAATATTCCGTGACAGCGGCACCCGCGCGATTTTGACGCGATCTCGTTCGTTTTATTTAATGCCAGCCGTTAGTCACCGACTATCGGGCATTGGAAATCATAGGGGTGGTTCTCGATTTTCGCGTTGTATCTCCTTCCACCGTCCTTGCGCGGATTCATCGCCAGTGAAACGAAAGCCGACCGATGACGAGGATAATAAGGACTCGTTAGCCTCCGTGAATCCTGCGGAAGACCGAGTTTGCTTCCCGGCCAAATTCCAACCAACTTTTTCCAGCTCGATTGCGCTCGTTTCCGCGTGCCCTGCGAGATCAGCTTTTTAAAATGCCGGTAATTTCCATTTTTAACGAGCCACGGCGGAATCCCCTGGCGCTACGTCAGATTTATCTTACCTGCTCTAAACGGCCTGATCGTATAAAGAGAATTAATCGCGCGAAACTGTAGGAAAACCGCCGCCAGTATTTTTTTCGTTTGTTTGAAAAAGGTTATGGATAGGTTCGGCGAACTTCGCGTCGATGGAGATAGCAAATAATTACGCGTACGCGTTATAACTTTTCAAACAACAAATCGACGATGATTCTTCAATGAAATTTTAAAGAGTTTCAATGTAATTATACGAGTATATTTGCTGCATGATTCGGTATACTTCGAATCGTTCGAGTGTTTCGATGCGAGAGTATATCAACTTTCGAACACGAACCAATCGATGGTATCAAAATATGTCGCAGTATCTCATCGCTAATTGGCTATTAATTAAAAGCGCGTTTAGTAGTTTCTCGCGCCGCGGTCCTGCATGTATTTGCGTATACATAAGCATCCGTTATGTGTTAAGTATCACGTGAATAACGGCTCCGTGGAATTAGAAGGAACTTAAGAAGTTTGCATATTAAAATTTTTAATTGAGTTACGAACTTATAAATCGGAAAGTTGTGCCTCGTCGTGGCCGCACTCCTTTAGTTATGACAGAAAAAAGTAACTCGTAAAACTACAACGATCTTTGGTTACTGGTCAGAATATCAAAAACATAGTCATAGTCTGCTGCGAAAGTGATTTGCTCGATAGAAATTCGTATAAATACAAAGTGATCGTTCGAATAAAATTATTCAAGTTTCAAAGGAAAATTATCTGAATTAAAGATTGATGGATTTAATAAATTGTATACTCAAGTTCCATATCTCGATGTATTTCTGGAACCGTTTCTCCCATGTCAGTATGTCAAACCGTCGAGACGAGAAAACGGGAAAAGGAACAGGACAAGATCAAGATCCCGAAGGAATACAGGAAAACAGGACTCTCTGTTTTCGTTCCATTCATCGAAACTAGATCCCAAATATAAAGGATCGCGAAGAAGATAACAGCAGAGTGAAATACGAAACTTCGATCCCCGGTTGGCAAAATTAACCAAAGTTTTCAACTAAAGATGCTGAGCGGACGCAGGAGATATCTGCGGACGTCAATCGGGAAGAATCTTCTTTGTCAGTCGTGAAACAGTCTCTGTCACCTTACTATATGGTAATTTAAATCGTCTTTGTACAATAATAGAAAAGTTTTTCAATTCATAGACTCATGGTTTAATCAGTGCCAAAAGTTTGTTTCCAACTTCATAAAATTTAGAAAATTCATGCAAGGACAAGGTTGAAAATTTATGTCAATTTCATTAAATACAAATATACAGGGTGTTCGTCCACCCCTGGGAAAAATTTTTCCAGAACGATTTGAAACTATTATTTTACTGAAATTTTTCGGCGAAAAAAAAATTCTTTAAATCGTTTTGGAAAAATTATTTTCAATTGCAGGGGTCAATTACAATCATTTTTGGTCATTATACATACCCCCGAAATCCTACGCACTTTCGAGAAAAAAATTCCTTACCAAAAATGTAATGTCTGACCATACCATTGATATGTTTCCCTGAAATTTTTCGACGAAAAAAAAAAGATTTGAAATCGATCTGAAAAAATTATTTTCGGTTGAGGGGGTCAATTACAATCATTTTTGGTGAATAGACATACCCCCGAAATCGTGCGCATTTTCGAGAAAAAAAAAGAAAAGAGGCGGAACTTTAAACGTTAATAACTTTTTAAGGAAGCCTCCATCAACAAATTGGTATTCTTGATTTTCGTCCTATTTTGACCTCTAGAATCTCCCATTATAATTTTTCCCAGGGGTGGCCGAACACCCTGTATATTACAGACGACAAATAAGGTATAATTCAAAATTGTGACAGGACATAAATATATTCAAACCATTGTTCTAACACGAAGTATAAATGATTCGTTTGAGCATCGTTAAAAATTCGATACAAAATTTCGTACAGTCTGCAAAACTACGCGTAGTCTCTCGCGATACAGAATTTCCAAGAGTTGCAACTGGAAAAGGGGGCAATCGCGTGGCCACGTTTCTCCTCGTACCCTTACGAATTGCAAAAACGTGTTTGCAAGGTTGCAAAAACTACACCGCGCCAAAATTGCAACGAGAAAACGTTGCCTCCACGTTGCCAATCATGCCAGACGAAGCCTAGTTAGTATCCACGGCGCAAGAAGGACGAAAATTTCTCAACGAGGCAAAGCAACGTCGAGGTAACCGTGTGCGTGTCTTCGTGTGTGCACGCGTGGCGAGGAAGAAATCTTGGAGCACACGAGGAAAGCAGGAAAAAGAGGCGAAACAGACGAGGAAGTCGCGGGTAGGGGGTGGGAGGAAGGGAGGGGAGAGCACGTAGAAGCGGCCAAGAGAAGAAATAAAAGTCGAAAGCCGGGGACGAGCGAGCGAGACGAGACGGCAAGGGAAATAAAAAGAAATTGTCATCGTCCGGGTGGTTGCAACCACCCTTGTAACCGTACCCCTTACCCCTTGAGCTTTCCTCAGCCCCGCTTTACAGCCACTGTCATTTGTTTTTACGTTCGCTCCATGCCGTTCCTGAAAATCCTTCGCCTGTCGTGAACGCCGTTCGCCCCTCCTTGTCCTGCGAGATTTCGTCGTGGAATAGAGAGACACCGCTCTCGTCGAGAGAAGTTCAAACGCGCTGGCAATCTCCGGGATTCTCCCCCCCCCCTCTCTCTTTCGAACCCTTCTCGCGGAACAAGAAGGGCGCGCAAAGCTGACAGAAAATTTCGAAGTCTCTAGATAAAGGTGCCCCACCGCCCCCTCCCTCCCACAACCTTACCCTCTTCCCGTCTGTTAGAGTTTCTGGCGGAGGATACAGTTTTCTGGAAGAGCGCGAAAGCCCGGGCCCCGCTGTTTTCTATATTTCTCGGTGTGTTGAACTTACGGGTAAAGTTTTCAGATGAAATTCTGTTCAACTGCAAGATCAACCCGTGGATCTCGAGCGGGATTAACCCCGCTGGGGTATTGACTTTGAGAGAATGTCTGCCCGACATCTGTACGTTGGAACTTAACCGGTCGGGACCGTTGGATAATTTACCAAGTAGGATTAATAATACGGTCATGTGTTTTTAAACTTTCTCGGGCGTAACTTTTCGCGCCGTCGAATGATCGTGGCTACAGCGATAATCTGTTCCGACGGGGCCGGAGGGAAAGTTCCGTTCGTTTAGATTAGTTAGATAAATATACTCGTTACATTATTTCACTTCTCCGATGTTTACTTCGACCGCCAGTTAACCGAGGTGGTGTATTTTGTGGGGTTCCTTGCAATAACCGACAAACATTTCACGGATAATATTTCCATCGTCGCTACCTTCTGGCATAACAACTTTCTATACGTTTTATCGACGCGTTCGAATCAACGGGGTATATTTTTTTCGCGATGTTTTCATCCATTTCACCGACAGCGACTTTTATTCGATACCGTTTGCTTGTATTTGCCAAAGAGTTTCGAGAAACGTCGAAAATCATTTTTCATTTAATCCTAGAAAGCCCGATTTACGAGAGGTGCTTATCCATTCTAGTTTTAATAAAATATTAAAAATAAGGGTTGACAAGAGTCGAATTCGACGAGTTACAGTGAAACTTCGGTTATTGCATGATATTCGTTTCATGGTGTTGACAAGTGGAGGGGATGATCGCCTAGCAACAGGTAAAAGATTCCTATTAACCATTGTTATATTTTGATGCATACTTGAAATCCTCCTCAAAGATTTTATTTTATTTTCAGAGTGAATCGACGAAAAGGAGGACAATATTCTTTCCAGAGATAGCTACAGGTTCGTCGAAGGACGACGATTTTACAAAAGATTGAAGTTGATAGAGAATCTTTAAGCGTTGGTTAGAAGTCCCGTGCGTGAACTTTGCAAAAAAGTTTCAAGGAAAATAAAGAAAAAACTTCGATCTCATTCGCAAGAAAAGACGTCTGAGAAAAGTAGGCGCTCAAGGCGATAAAGACAGTATCGCGTATTAATTTTGCCAGACTATTTAATTAGCAAGGGCTAAGTAGAGAAGATAAGAGTTTAATGAATACAGATAGCCTTGTAATCTTAACAGTTTTCTTCTTCGTTCTTATCTGACATTTTACCATGACTCTTCATTCCTCGGAGGAACAATGGAACGAAATGAAATCTACACACCAAAAATGATACTCTTGCTTCAGTGACGAAGCACGTTTTCCTTCGTTCTTACGCTTTGACTCGAAGAATTTAGTGTATTATATATTTTTTCATTTAACATTCTGACCTTAGATTCTCTGGAAAACGTAGTTAATGTAAAATCTCAATAAAATAAACCAAGCATGTACCAGTGTCCAATGTAATCCCTAATCGTTTGTCCATAGTACAAACTTGACTGAAATTAATCTAGAAAAAGGACCGTTTATCTTTGTCTTGTTGATAAACACGTTATAAAAATAATATCCCAATTTATCTCAAATTCAATTGAAATTTCTGTTTAATAAAAAATTGTCTATTCCATGTAAGATATCCTTGCAATACGTTCGCGACCATTTACAATATCCATTCGCTCAAATAAACATGATTTTCTAAAAATGTAAGTTGCATTTCCTCCTAAGAAAGTCATAAATATTAATTCCTAAGACCATTATCTAATAATTTTGCAAGATAATTGCAAGTAAAAAGATATAAGTATTTCAGAAAATATTTACAAAATTTTTCATGCGTTCAAACCGAGCTCTAAACCACGCGAAATCTGAAAGAGCTGCAGAATCGTCGACAAAATTGCTGTTTGTACTCACGGATCGTTAAGTTGGCAGGCTTGACGATTTTCGGACAGACTCTGAAGAGACCCAACTTGAAGCGCACGCTGACGACATTCGCGAAACTTCGCGGCAAGTATGGAAGTTTCAACTTTTCCTCGGTGTGAAGCCAAGCAGGGCCTAAGAGCGCCGTGCTGAGAGCCGCGAGCGCCGCGATGCCGCAAACGACGCCGCATCTGGTCAATCTGATGCCACCAGGGCCACCCGAGCAGCACATCTTTGTCTCTGAGATCCCTCACTTTCTTCAGGATGACATCACTCGACTCGCAAGTAATCGCCTCGACGGTTTCAGCAATCCCCGCCTTTCTCTTCGGCAGAAAACTTTTCGCGAACTTCGACACATCATCGTGCGATTCGCTCACGAGTTCTGCGACACTCGGTACATTGTTCTTCCCCCTCTGGCCAGTTTTGAGTACCCTACGAGGAGTCCTGGAGCTCGAATAGTCTCTGGTTGACCATCCTGAAACATACAAAACGTTAAAGAGTGTTAGAAAAATTTCAATCGATTCGTAATCCTGAAACGCGAGGTAAAATTTATTTGAGGGAACTATGGAATACCTTTTTAATTGAAATTAAAAATAAAATCTTAAATACGATTCCGAGACGCAATGTTATTTAATATAAATCGATCGAGTTGGCCACTTCGAGGGTAAATTTTAATTCTAAATAACGCTCGAATATTCTTTTTATTTTTATTTCCTATTGGCCCGAGTTCTGAATGAATAATGCAAACCACGACTCACCGGACGTTAGTAGTTTAAATATTTGAATATTTATCAATCTGTCTAGAAATTTCTGACCGTTTCGTAAAAATACTGTCCACCTTCACGGGGCTTCTAGAAAATTATATAAGTGGGCATTAAAATTCCTTTTCAGACATTAAATAAAAACGTTCTTTGCGTTACAAACGGCTCGTTGTCGACGTTAGGTCACTCTAAAGTACTGACACACGGAAACAGCAATTTGTACCTCCATCGATCATCTACACTTGATTTTCACGATATATCTGTACGCGGGGTGTTTCAAGCCTGTGGCGATTTGTCAGTTGACCAGCGATACTGTCATTCCCTTTCGATGAAAGCGAATAATCCGACCTCGATAAGCAAGTTATCGGGGCACCATCGAGTTTGACTTTATCGGGCTTCTCTGGAGAATTCTTGTGCCCGTCCCGCGCCACGATGGTTTAATTCGCAATGAAAATTCTCACTGTTCTACGGTCCGTAGTTTCTCGTGCCGAAATATAGGCTCAAAGTGCCGATAAATAATCGATGGAAAATGGTTTCGTAAAGGAAGGACTTGTTTTTTACGTCACACGATGCCAACACTCCGTTAAAAATTATTAAATATTCGTTCTTTCAATTCTCACAAAATTCTATGTACGTAATAGTCAAAATGTGAAATGCAATTTCTTCAATCGTAATTTTTGCATTATTTAAGCATCTGGAAACACCCCCTAAATAATTGCCCACCTGTAGTTACATTCTATGCATATACGTAGCCCGACAGTAACCCTCCAGCGCAACAGTATTACTCTCTTAAAATATTTATGGTCGAGACTTAGGTTGTCTGGAGCCCTCATAGATGTGGCTCGCTCGAGCGAATATTTCTCTGCTTACAAGACAAATTGGTTGCATACAAATTAAACAAGCGGATCCTGAGACTCGAAAACGAAAACGACGAAATAAAATTACTGAATTAATACCGCGGAATTCTATCAGTGCAGAATAACCAATTGAATGGTATTGGAAATATCGATGGGGCAATCCAAACAGATAAAACTTATCGTTCGAATTAAGTAACTTATTCGCATTATTAAAAGTTTCATCAAACTTTTTAACGATCGCGTACTGAAGTTTTATAATGAATTCCGAAGTTCAACGGCGATCTATAATTTATAGTTAATAGGACACTTGTATTCTATTTTACTTTCAAACGAAAAATTTCGAATTATATAAATTGAATATCTTATAACCGTCGCCTCGTATATTTTCTTTGCGTTAATGGATCTCACAGGAACAGAGAGATTATGCTCGTGAATCTCATCCCGAGAGTTCACCGAGATTTTTTAATCAAATTTCCATTCGCGTTTCTCCAGAAATAATTCTCATATTTGAACCTCGAAAATTTTAGACAAATATGTATTTATCTCATTGATCTCTCTCTGATTCTACTCAGATTATAACGTCAACATAGGTGAATAATAAATAATGACGTTCGTTTATCTCGTTGATCTCTTTCTGATTCTATCCAGATTATAACAAAGTCAACATAGTTTATAGTTTATAATTAAACGAGAACAAAATAATTTCCTTTTGAAAATGTACAGAATCATTGAATTTTGAAGAACAAAATGGCCAGTAACAGCACAATTGCAGAAATGGAGACTCTGAAAGTATTTTTTAATACAAAGCTGGATAAGAATTACGAGTTCGATGAAATGTCGCCTGTCGTTTTCGATGCTGTCAGTTGGTCAGATAAAGGATACTACGACCAGTTGTTTACCGGATCAGAGACGTCGCTAGTTTTATCGACTAAGCTAGTTTTATCGATGCTGGTGTCGGACCAACGGATGTTCCAACACGAATGCACGCGGAATTCGCTGACTGCGAAACAGATCAGGTCGACAGCTACCTAGGCAGATGAAAAAGGGAATGGAAAACCACGCTGTGAATTTGTTTTAAATGGCCAACAGTACTAACGATCGCGACCGACCACTTCATGACTGACATACGCGCTCTAGATTCCGTTCGACGATTACACAGAGTTTTTCCATAATGTTTCACCCCACGATACCAATGTCCTCGACTAATTACACTGACGAGAAATATCTCTACAAATATTTAAAGTTCCACGCGATGGAACCAGGACACAACCGGCAATTAAATTTAAATACAATTTAAAGAATATAACAACGATCTAAAAAGAGTTACGAGAATTTCTTAATCGCATCTTCCACTTTTATCCATCCGTGGACACGAGGAAGCTGAATTAAAACACTTAGAAATGTTTTTATTTTGCAAAATTGTCCCAGAGTGACGAGAAACTGTCTGATGTAGACGAGTTTAAAATTGCGCTCAAATGTTTTCTCTCTACTGCGTGCAAGGGAAACACTCTTTCATTTTAGTGGACGTTTGCGTAAATTAAAGCAGAGAATAAGTAAATCTCTGTGATGTGTAATTCCATTAAGGGAGAATGTTCTGTATGCAGATAAAGAACAAGTATGTTACAAAGTCTTCATATAAGTCAAACACCGTTCCTCGCATTTTTTTATTTTACACGTTCTTTTTCATTGTGTTTTAGAGTTGTAACAATTTAGCCGCATTATGCGGAGATTTTCGCCTCGCGTCTGTCTCAGGAAATAAACCACGAGCTTCAAAGTTAATGTTACGTTAAACACTGCGTTATTCTGCTTTGCACATTTTTATAATTATTATAACCACGTTGGGAGACGATCGTACTGCTCCCTTTCGCGCTCCGGACGATAGTTAGGGCGGTTTCGTGAAAAGGAGCGTTCGACGCGCCGTTCTGCTCGTATTTTCCACACTTCGCGTAATTTTACGATACAATGAAACCACAGCTTGCACGCAGGACTGACCTGACGTTTGAACGACGTATATACAGCGGGAATAAAGCTTTTTCGAAATGGCAGCGCGTGCCATCGTAAACGAGAATTTACTTCCGCGGGAATATTTCCGTCTTCGTAAATATACCGGCGCGGCTGACTTCCAGCCGTCTCGCAAATTTCCGTCAGGAAGTTTACACCGTTCGCTCGTTCTAAGCAGCTGCGCCGCAGGACTCATCGAAATCCACGGATTTTCGGAAGTTACGCCTCGCAAATTGCCCCGTTGCCATTGCCGCCGACAATTCCCGGCTTTTCGATCGCGTTAACCCACTTCTGCTCTTTGTTTATAATTCGTAGAACCGTCGGGAGGCGGGGGGGTTCCTCGCAGAACTTTCGTTAGCAAGAAGCAGCGTCGATTTCATTGAGAGGATTTTAATGAACCTTACGCGGCAAACGACTTCATTCGTTTAACTGGGTCACGGAGTAGAAAAAGAATGGCTGTAACGAGCGAAATGGAAATAATGACTTTACGTTTCGATCCCTGCCCCTCGTTCGCCGCCAGAAAAATCATTTTACTGACAATCGAAAACTTAAACGAGCGGAAAATTAAACAGAACCGCGTACGTAAACTGTCCTCTGTTACGACGAAAATTAAAAGCTTCGATTCACCAAATTTCTGTACTTTACATAGTTCTTCCTCCACGTTAAATATCTAAATATGTATCGAAAGTCATTTAGAAAAACATTGATGGCTACTTGACACTTTTCTTGTGTTGAACTGTCCTGATTTTATTTTTAAATAATTTGTATTTTAGTTCGTGGTCTAAGTTTCAATTTTAATTAATATGTATTATTGATTTTATATCAGAGAATTTCAAACAGAACAAGTCAGCCAATTTAATGAATATTGCATGATCTCGCGAGCAGTTTTTAAGCGATCCATTTCTCTTCCTTTCCTCTTTGTCTAATATTCCCTCATTTCATACCCGCGAGCGTGTGTATGGAATTCGGAAAAAGAATTTTTCTGAGGCTAAATCAAACCCCCACAGTGGTAAATGCGGTAGAGATAATGGTGTCTCGTTCCACCTCAGCATACTGCGATCGCTACCACTGGTAGGCCTCCTCTTTCAAGCTGCCTGTGATAATGGCAAGCGGAATTAATTTCTTCGAGGGCTGGAAAACGTTTCAATGGTTTTTCTACGTAACTAGAAACCCATTAACGGTCTTCGCCGCACAACGCTTCCTCCGAAGCCCATCGCCCCACCGAAGAGTTACGCAATTTTCAATTCTGTCTGTAAAGTCTTACACCAACTTACACGAGTCTCGTAGCGTCTTACATAAATAAATCAACTTGGACAAAAAATATAAAAACGAAACTTTACTGTATTCTAGTCTAGAAATGCCAAAAAAACTCGATTTTTAACGAGATAGTATATGCTAGATGCTCTCTTTGATATTCCCCAGTGTGCAACGTGTCCAAAATTCTTGTCTCCAATTCGTATACAATGGTTGTAAATTTGATAATATCTCTCCCTTCTTTCGGAAGTCTGATTGCCTCCGCATGAAGCTGAGATAAATTTCCACCTTTGCTCCCTCAACTATAAAGCCCTAAAGAGATCTAGAGTGCAGATAAAAAACATTCATCTCTCTTTCTTGTAACATCTCTCAGCATTTCAAGCTTTAGAAACATTACAATGAAAGTTATTATAACGAATGCTATACAGAGTGTTCGGCCAACCCTGGGAAAAATTTTAATGGGAGATTCTAGAGGCGAAAATAAGAATATCAATTTCTTGAATGAGGCTTTCTTAAAAAGTTATTAAAACATTACTGGAAAAAATGATTTTCGCTTGGGAGATCAATTACAATCATTTTTTGTGAATAGACATACCCCCGAAATCCTAACCATTTTCGAGAAAAAAATTCACTACTGAAAATTTAATGTCTGACCATAACTGTCTGTTCCCCTGAAAATTGAAGAGTTTCAAATCGTTTTGGAAAAATTATTTTTGGTTGTGGGGGTTAATTACAATCATTTTTTGTGAATAGACATATCCTCGAAATCCTAACCATTTTCGAGAAAAAAATTCGAGAAGGTGTGACATTTTTCGACGAAATTAAAATATTTCAAATCGTTCTGAAAAAAATATTGTTAGCTGTGGGGGTCAATTGCAATCATTTTTGGTGAATAGACGTACCCCCGAAATCTTGCGCATTTTCGAGAAAAAAATTCAATACGGTCGGAACTTTGAATGTTAATAACTTTTTAACAAAGTCTCCATCAACAAATTGGTATTCTTGATTTTCGTCCTATTTTGATCTCTAAAATCTCCCATTATAATTTTTCCCAGGGTCGAACACCCTGTATGTGCACTCACACTAAACGACAAATCTTAAAGTCGTTTTTCTCAAAGTTTTTCTTTTGCAATTATCGTATTTCTTAATATCTTTCCTAATTGGCTATCAGACGTGTTCCTCGTTTCAGTAATTCTGAATAAATAGAAAATTACCAGAAGAAATCTGATTCAACCAAATAAATTGAATCCTTCTACGTTTCTCCAATTAAAAACGATCTAATTTCTTCTCATCATTCCTTGTACAAAGGTATTAAGCTATGCCTATTAAAATCGTAATACTCTACGAGACATCGCACATTTCATATTGCGAAATTACTTCATTCCAGCAGATAGTCAAACATTCCACCGTAAACGTTTGCGGATTTAATTACTCGCTTCTTTACATTTTCCATTACATTTTTAAGTCGCGTAGCAGTTATACCCGCGGAATTAGTTTCAATTTTAACCTTAATGCCATCGATCGAGAGAAAGGGCTGCTTGCGCGTAATTTCCTTTTTTAACCGCATGAAAAATAAAAGTCGAGTGAGTTGAAATAGATGAAACGAAGCGACCAAGTTGTGGAATTTCGTGTAGCAAACCATTTTTCTCGATATATTGCCGCTGTACATATATTGAGTCACGATCCGGGCGTTATGAGCTGATGCCCCATCCTGTTGGAAAAATTTTAAATTGCACCGTAGCTGAAACAGGACATGCAATACAGAGGGCAGTGCGAATTCCAAGAAATTCCGATATCGTTGACCGCGTATAATATTATCGATAAACAAACGTGGACCTATAATACGCGTATCAAGTATATCACATCTACGTTTGCATTATATCTCACCTGGTCGGTTGAATTTTTCATACCACGCTTTGTTAAATTTATAAAACAGGTACAAAAATTGTATTGTTACAAAATCGTTCGTTTATATAAAATTTTAAAAACATACATCACGTTAGTACCATATATACTCAAGTATGGTACATTGCTTTAATAAAAATGTATTTTTTATATGCTACCTCCATCGAAATTTTCTATTATAATGAAACTGAATAAAGTGCACTGCATTTACTTACTTATTAAATATGAAATTCTTTCTGTATTGGATGGAAAAGTCAAAATATAACAAATATCCTATTATTCGAAAAACTGCATTCAACTGTTCAAAGGAAACATTAGCGAAATCATATTTTTTCATATTTTATCACTCGTATGTCAAATATTTAGGATAAAATAATAATATGAATGGAAATTCTGTGATTCCAAAATTCGAGAAACGAAGCTTCGGATACTGTTCAATTTCGTTGCTATTTCCTTGTTGAAACAGCGGGATTGAGTTGTATATACGTCGCTATGTATGACTTTGTTTTTACGTTTCCCGCTACCGTTTTTGTAAACTTTCATGTTGGCTTTATAAATGAACTGTATTCTCTCGGGATTTTCTCGAATTTGCAAAAATGTACTCGTGGGAATTGTCTTTGATTAGGACATTCAATTCGACGTATCTGTGCAGCATCCATTTTTATTTCATTCGTAAAACACACCGAGCATACTAATTTCCTCGTTGTTATTCTACGAAAAATATAATTTTTTAGACACTTACTAGCGTTTATAATTTCGTATTTCGAAGAATTCGATAATTACTTTAAGGGTGGAGATGTTATTTAAACTTTTATACGATATCTTTTACCATTCTGCAGTTATTCTATGAAAAAAGAAAAGACCGAACAACTTTCAAGGGGTAATTTCATTATCTCTAACTGTATTATGGCGCGTAACGAAAAATGATTTTATCCTACGAATAAACTACTCTACTTCCAGACGATATTCTTTTATTTTCTGAATCTGAATTTCATAATATCCTTTGTCTGGCGCGTACGTTAACCTATTTGCAACGACAGTCGTATCGCGCATGCTGTGCTTAAACAGAAGGCAAACGAATAGCGTGGCGAATGTAAAAAACAAAGTTCCTGTCGAGATTCTGTTTGAACATCAAAAGCGAAAACGACAAAAACGTGCTACTGCATTTGTGTTTCTGAAAATGGCCAGTAAGCGTTCGACGTAACGGTACATCATCCGTGAAACTGGCTCGTGAGGCTTTGATGCACCAATACGTCATACGTTACGAGTAGGTTAGTCGGTTCAACCTCCATTGCTCGAATTTTATTTTATTTCTTCAAGGATACATCATTCATTCCCAGTTTAAACAAGCTGATTTATAATATGTGGTTCTCACTTCAATGGTGGACATAAAACAATGAAAAATATTTTTAAGAAACATTAAATTCCCCCAATCCGTTCAGAAGTTATGATGTTTTGAACATACGCATGAAATTTCAATAGAATATGTCTGCTCAGACATTATAATTTCAGTAAAGAATTTTTTTCTCGAAAGTGCGCAGGATTTCGAGGGTATATCTAATGACCAAAAATGATTGTAATTGGTCCCTGCAAATGGAAATAATTTTTGTAGAACGATTTGAAATTTTTTAATTTTGCCGAAAAATTTCATACCTTCTCGAATTTTTTTCTAGGAAATGAGTAGGATTTCGGGGATATGACTCTTCACCAAAAATGATTGTAATAGACCCCTACAGCCAAAAATATTTTTTTTAGAACGATTTGAAATTTTTTTTTTTCGCCGAAAAATTCAGGGAAATATATCAATGGTATGGTCAGACATTACATTTTCGCTAAGGAATTTTTTTCTCGAAAGTGCGTAAGATTTCGGGGGTATGTCTAATGACAAAAAATGATTGTAATGGACCCCTGTAACTGAGTATAATTTTTTTAGAACGATTTGAAAAAATTTTTTTTCATCGAAAAATTTTTCTACCTCCTGTCGATTTTTCTTAAAAATTTGTTTCTAAATCAACTGTTTAATATCAACGTCACTGCAGGATTCATGCTGCTGTGGCTTCTTTGTTTGTGTGAAATATAATTCGTAACATTTACCAAATAGTCGGGGCAAATAAGCTGGTTATTCGGATGCTGGATAATAGTAACTCTACTGTATTTATAATTACCGAGTTATAAATGTCTGTGAAAGAATTCCGAGCGATAGCGAAAGAAGAGTACTTTGCGGACACTTATTTCACGAAAATAAAGTAACACGGCCACCGACGTTTGGAAGAAGTAATTAAACTGCTGGTATATGCCACGGCGCTTTCATCTCTTTCGGTCGAAATTCATTAGTGGTCGTCGGGAGAGAGGTTTCCGTTTAGAAACGCACGGCAGTTTTTCCGGGGTCCCAGTGACAAGCATTCGAAGAAGGCGAGAAGACATCAAAGAACGTTAGAACAACCGTTGGTATTCGATTCAAAACCACCGTGGAATTTTTCAACTTTTCTCGTCGGTACGTCGAACGTGTCGCGATCGTAGCGAGAGGTCGTCTGGGGCAGAGGAGGGTGTGGAAAAGTTTTTTCAACAAAAAGCGATCACAAAAAAAAAAAAAAAGGAAAACAAGGTGAAAAAGAAAGTCGAGCCAGGGCGTCATTCGCGAAAGGTGAACGAGGATAGCGAGCAGAAGCTTGGTGCTGATCCTCCCAGGCGTGAATCGTGGTTGGTTCGAACTTTTAATTACCTGGTACTTAAGGAGCGGTCTACGAAGGAAAGAAGGGAAAAAAGGAGAGACAGCGAAAGGAAAAGGGAGCGAATGAAATGGCCTGCGGAACGCGCAAGACTAGGGAACGACTCGCGTTTGTGGAACAGACTTAAGCAACCACTCTAACTGCTTTCTAACAGGAACGAAAATCTTTCGAGTATCCCTTGCACCGGGGCAACGACCCAAACTTCGCGCAACGCTCGTTTTTCAAATCAATCGAACAAGAGCATTGGCGAACTGGGTTTTAACTCGTGCAGCTTGACGGCCGAGAAACAAACCTGCGAACTCAATATTTGCACACCGATGGGAGGTATATTGCTGAGGGAAAGTCAAATACATACGACGAGTGTCGAAAGTATACAGCGATTGATATCTATGAACGTTTGCTAGAACTATGTTTATTATTCAACGTTTGTCGAACAAACGAGGTTTACATGTTTTCGTAAATCTTTATAATAAATTGTACTTGAATGACATTGAAGTATTTGCATATTTTGCTGTGTGTAAAACACCAAGTGTAGATTTTAAATAATTCCAGAATTATGAGTGTACAGTTTTACGTACAGTATGGATTGCGTTACATCGCGAATATTTGTCTTTTCTCTCGAAATCACTACGCAATTTGTTGGAATATTTTATTATTCTACATTGATTTCCATTTATAATTGCAACAGCGACGATCAGCGTTTGCAACAAATTTTGTTCCATATTTTGTTATTAACACCTACCAAACCGGCTGCGAGTAACAAGCAAAGTTAATCTGTAAACTTTGTTTTACTACGTTAAAAATAAAAAATATCATATTTTTACAGAGTTATTCTTGCAAATAGGTCAATCTAAAATCCCGTTTGAAATAAAGGTAAAAAACATTGCAGAATAAAATTCTGTACTGTTATAATGATTATTGTTACACGTATTTTTAAACGAAACTTCAATAAATATTTATGTTCAATAACTGAGTGTAACCAACATGGTCGTTTCACGTAAAAGAATAATTAGAAAATATGTAATGGAATTTTTTTTATAAAGCACTATTTTCGAGAAAATTAATTTTCAACTTGACCATTACCTGATATTTCTACTGCTGTTGGCGTTAATGATTTCCTCAATGAAACTTAATCGATTTTCTTTTACAAAAATTACTTCTTTCGTTTAGATTTAACATTCGAAGCAAAAATAGTCGCAATATAGTGAAACTGAACTTAAATTGGACTTAATTTACAGTCAGGTTTCTAATTTACTATCACAAATTCCGAGTTTGACGTTCTCCTTCGACGGATTTGCCAACTCCTGGCCAAGAAATAATTCCACGCGCGTGTAGTGAAAACGGTTGAAACATTTCTTGTCATTTCTTTAAAATACTGTATACAATTCCGAACGTAGCACAAAACGTTTAGCTGTGTTCCATTACTATCCGCGGCCCGTAACTCTCCCGAGTAATGGAATGGCGATTTGTTCCTGGACAAGTTCAATAAAAGCCGATGATCAATCATGGTGTAATGCTGATTGCTAAATCATTTGTATCGTTTCACCATCGAAAATGATCCATTATGGAAACGTAATCCGCGTTACGGCGTAAGATGAATTCTCTTTACCGGGGTGGAAAAAAAGGATTAACGAACCAATTAACGTTGCAGGTAGTATTCCGTAATCTCTTTGTGCTTTTGTAATCCTGCAACAGTCGCATTAAAAAACGTAGAGTATTAATCCGACCTACTGCTTTACAGAAATGAAAGCAAACGATTCGATTATATTTCAGAAATAATCTCCAAACACTAAGAATTTAACGTTACCCGCTGCACGTATAACATCATTGAAGTTTTCCAGGAACTTTATCGTTCCATTCAGACGACAACGTTATTCCTTTTAACTGTTTATCGTATTTCAATGTAATCCGAATCAATCGAGAGACGAATAATCGCGCGAATTCGACCGGATTTAATAACGAAGCTCATCGCTTCGAGAACGTATCCGAGCGTACAATAGTTTTCATTTCCGATATTAAGTCGATATACGTGTCTCTGTGTGATAAAATTCACGATCCATAAGCAGATGCGAAGCCCGCTGCTGATCCTCGTCGTTGCCCCTACCCACGTGTCGCCTCCGTATTTCTCAGTGGACGAGTCTCCCTATATTTAATTGAAAAACGTGTAATTCGTAATTTCCCACGGGAAATGCCACCGCGTCTTCTCGATCGTAAAGCTTCGCGACAGGAAATTCCACGAGATGACTTTAAAATTGCGTCGAGCGTTTTCTTTCTGGTTTTCATCTGTTTATTTTAAACCCGTTAACTGCTACACGCTTCAATTTTAAACAACGCGTCGACAACATTTCTCGATCACTCATGCTTCCTCCATTCACGATTTTTCAAGGTGTATTCAAGTTCAATTTGCATTCAACATAAATGTTACGAGAAGAATTCATTTTAAAGGAACTTTTCTTCGTTTTATTATACTCCTTTGTAAATTAAAATTTAGTCAAATATTTGAGTGTAATGGTTAACACTTTTTTAAACAAAATGGTGTAAATTGGATCTATCTTCGAAAGAGGTTTCAAATTGTTGCGAAAACTTTCAGCGTTTTGGCATTGTCAGTTATTCTTTCTTCTACTATATCGACAGCATCGCGGTAAACAGGAAATAAGAGACGTAAACAATTTGCGGGGAAAATGTGGCGTACCTCGGCCCACGAATACACAAGGGAATATCGAGTCGTTTATTTCCCCGCCCCGTGAATCATCTAGACTGAGATAATAGTTCACCGACCACGAATAACAATTTATCTGAAGCGTTCTTTCAGCATCACGAAATTGGAAGTGACGTCTAGTTAGCCAGTGATTACTTCGTTGTCGAGATTCCCTGGTCCTTATTACTTCCTTTTGCGAGTCATCAAGATTTATCTGGAGCAATTTACACGGACGCGTTTAGACAAATTAACGATATACGCTCTGTATATTTTAAGGATCAAACGAAACGATAATTATATAATGCAACTTCTTCTAAGGATTCGTAAATGAAAAACGAAAACTTCTCGTTTTTTGAGAACGAGACGCATTCAAACTTTCCACACGAATTACACAAATTTTTAGCTTCGTTTTTAAGGTTTCACAGGTGGGAATAAATGTTATTTATCTATTTCACGAGAAGTTAAGTTCACGTTTCTTGAAGATAACCCACGTGCTGGATTAAATTAAAAACCACTCTTTTTTCTATTTGAAGGCATGTATTCTGAAAATTAGTCAGATTTCAAAACTGTCTTTTATTTACCGTTGTTTTTATATTTAATTGTATTTATCGATGGACTACTTTTAATTTAAACACAGTGGACTTTAAAAAAGCAGCACGTCGAGATTCCTACATTCACGGTATGGAAAATATCGCGATAACGCATTGAAAAGGCTCGGCTATGAAAATAAAGGGTATCGACTGCCTACGCATTTAGTAGTACGCGCAGCATTTTTTTTTTTATTCATCGCTGAAAGAAACAGGCGAATATTGCGTTCTGCCATCGTTAAATTAATGATTCAACCCCAGCGAACGCGCACGGTTTCGTTGACAAAAGAACTCGATGAAACGGTTACATAATTGTCGAGTGCAATTCGACCGACCTCGGATCGCAGTGCAAACATAATCAAACATATCGATGCAATAACACGACGTGTTTTCCTATCTGAGAACTATCACGAGCGCCTAACAGCTACTAGATATTATACTAACGTGCACCATGGTTCAAAGTCAACACCATCCTCGAGCTCACTCGTAACGCGGTACAAACTCGCCCGAACGCGAAACGTTTTCCTAGTACCATAAACAATGATTGAACATAAATCGTGCACGCGACATCTATTTTCAAACGCCGGGAAACGCATAAAGAGTGCTTGGCCGAATCCGCCAACAGCGAGCCGCGATATCGTTTCGATTTCGAATTTCAAATTTTAAAACGGCAAATTGATAGCTTCGATTTTACGTACTGTTAAACTCGCTTTGAATTGTTCGCCGGGATACGTACCCGAGTCTCTGGTAAGTCCTTAAACGCTGCTGGCCACTGTCCGATGCGGTCTGTCGAGAGCTCTGGCAGTCACAATTGTTCACGAACGTACGTTGCAAACTTGGTGGAAAACGCGCGGAGGACACATTCGAGCACTGAACATTCACGGGATCACGGCACACAGACGCAATGTGGGATCGAGACGATCGAGAGACGCGCCAGCACGTTCGTGCTCCACGACGGCTGGAAGCAGACTGGCCTTCGAAACGCGCGCGCCGCCATCTAAAGCGTGCTGGTGATTCCCAACGCTATAGGAAGGGACGATTTCACGCGATCTTTTCGTAACGGGGCTTTCTTCGGGATAAATGCGCGTGAAATCATGGTCGCGCGTGGTTCATTGAATGCAGGGTCCCCACGACAGGTCATTAGCACCGATCGGATCAATCAGTGGAGCACTCGGATATTTAGCGAGGAGGGTGCAACTAAAAATTAACAGAGACGACCGCGTCACGATACTCGCAATTTACGAAACACGTTATTAGACGGAGAAAAAATTTGTTTTATATTGATATATGAAATACAACGTAGACAAGAATATTGTATATTGAACGAGAAATGTTCCTCGCTGTTTTTCACATCGAATTTTAGAAGTAAATGTTACATTTTCTATTATTAAACTCAATACTGATAGATATGTAGTAATTTTAGTTACAAAATTTTCTTAGCTGGATTCTTCGATGAATGAGAGCTCTATTTTACACTGTTCAAAAGAATTACTAATATGACACCTACATACGTATAATGTACCCCAATTTTCAGATAAATTTTAATCGAAAAAAGATTCCCTAATTGTATAATTTCAATACAAAATACAGTGTAAAAATATTCTACCTGTTGTTGTGTAACTTGATTATTCACATATGAAATATGTAAATTTTATTTTCACCTGGTACCTCATTTATTATAATCAACAAAACCATAAAATATTTGTCTAACGTGTAGGCATTACGTTACAATTAACATTAAACGAAATAATGCACGATTGTTTCATTACAAAAACATTCATGCAGTATTCACGACACGATGGTTCGTAATTAAAGAAGGTGTGAATATTTCAGGACCATGTACGGTTTAATTCAACCGTTGTTCATTAGCGGCGAATGAAACGACAAAGGGAAAATGCGTTAATAAAATACATTATACGTACGTAATATAAATAGAATTTTAATATTTATAAATTTTCGGTCTAAAACCTGTATTAGAACGTTTCATATAAATAGAAAGATAGGAGGGTCGATCGAGTACTTGTGAGAGAATATTAACTTTAACGTATTGTAATTTTATAAATCCCTAAACAGTTCCTAAACAATCCCTAGACAGAGTGACGAGTTAAATGCTATTCAGAAACATTGCATCATTCGAAAACAATATTATCCAAAACAATTCGTAACTATCGCTGACTATTTTCTACAGTAGAGAAAAATACGTTTCATTTTACTGGGCTCATTAAATTCGTCAATAATTGGAGGATTTATTTAAGAAATTAAGTACCAATGTATTTTCGAATGTATAATTCGTGGCGACGGTTGGAAGCCTACCAAGTCACATAGAAGATCAAGTACTCTTTTCTGCCCAACTATATTTGATTGTAAGGACGTTTTCTCTTGGGTCTTTCTTTCTGGATAGAGACTATTATTCGTACAACTCTCTCAGGGACGAGACTCGGTGTGAAATATTACAGCGAATATTACTGTTGTGTCGTATCTATCTTACTTGGTGGTATAATGGACGAAAAGATCCAAAAGAAACCATACATCAAAACTATACTATACTTTGTTAAAAACATCTGTTACAGCATTCGTTCTGAATGTGACTAGCTGCCTGTTCACTTGTATTTTTATGTAATTCTTTGTTTAATACGATCAAATAATAATATACGTGTGAAGTTTACAGACCAGAAATAATATAAATATTGTTCAAAGTTATTTAGTGAGACTTTCCTGTTTACAGAACGAAACAATTAAATTTTTACCATGGTATAATTGATCGCGCGAATATATTTAAAGTACAACGTACAACGTTGGTAAAATTACAGAAATTCCTCGCGAATGCGTAGGGCAATGCGAAATTACCAACTGCAGACCTGAGATAACTATTACGGCATGATTATCTAGCGTCTGCAAGCATTTGGACGTTGTTGTCCAATCAACTAAAGCATTCCAACAGTGCAGAATCAGTTGCTGTTGAGCTATGTTTGTTCCTCATAAATTCCAGTATTCCCTTTGGAATATAGTGACATTTCAGAAACTAAAACAACCTGTGAATTATGCATTTTTTACATAAATAGATTCCTCGCGTCAATCTGCACATGAAAGTGTCCAAGCATAGAAAATAAAATATTTTTCAAGATATTCCATATTTCACGTTAGGATATTACTACCAACAATTTTACCAATATTACCAGCAGGTGTCCAAACATTCGTTATATTTCTATGTTGTATAATAGTTAATATTTCGCGACATGAATTTAAATAAACAAAATATAATTACCTTTTCGTGAGATGCAAATCTATTGATTGAAGTGTGTTAATGAATTATATATTTTACCTAACACCTGAAACTACGGTCACTACTGCGTGATTTAGTGTTATGAATACAAGATGAGGATTTAACTATCGAATGCAAACGTAAAATATGAAATATATGAAATATAAATATGTAACGTGTAAATATGTACTTTGTGTCGTGTCTTTAAATTGTTCGAGTTTAAAGCTGAGTAAGTTTTCTTTGAACATACGCGATAGCCGTGTGCCCGTACGATATTGTAACTTTGTTCGATGAAACAAGTTATACTTGCTTCTCAAATGCTCCCTTTTTATTTTTATCCCCATCGATCCTTTGTATATAAACCGGTATATCAGGAAAGTTTTGTCTCGCATTTTCCAATAATCGACATTCTACTGTATTTACTTAATAACTACCGAGAATTATATTTGAAAACCTCGATAATTATTTAATATTAGATCGACTTAATTTGAAAGTTTCTACACTTTTATCTTGTTTATGCGTACCCTCGACGCGATATTCCTTGAAAAGGTTTAATTATACGATGTCTGCGTGGAAAGGGGAAAATTCTTAACATGAACGCAGATTCTTCGAGATCATATTCTTCAATCGCCGCCGGGTCTTCCGTTTATATACCTTCGTTTACTCGTTAAACATGAACATTGCTACTTATATGGTACATGACGAGGATCTATTAAAGAGTTACGACTTGAATTTTATTTCTGGTGTCGTTTTATAGAAATATACTAAACTAAACTGAGAACAAAAATTCTTTATGATTATCTCCCATGATTGTAAAAGTACCTGTTACTATAATTACAATTGCTATAAAATGTATGTATACGTTACATTTATCCCCCCTCAAAAATTATAATTAGGACTCCAAAATTCTATAGAATTAATAAATCCTTGTATTTATAATGAAATTAAATCGTAAATATTTCGTGAAAAATTCTATTTTTAGTTAAAAAAATTCCACAAAGAGTGCAGACGATTAATATCTGAATTATGAGTGGTAAAGTGAAACGCCTTAATCGGACCTTATGTATGCGATACAGGGTTCATAATAATTTTCCGTTCGCTATTATGCTCTATATAATGCTCTGTCGTGTTTTGCTCCCATCAAGTTCAATAAACTTTGGCAAGAAAGGGAATAATGATAGAGTTTACGCCGAGACCTATGAGCTCAAACAATTCGCCCCGCGCCCCATGGTACGGATGCAGTCTGCTACACGAATTCACACGCCTCCGCTCGAAACGCTGCGTATAATTGTATTATAATAGCTATCGCAGGTGTCGGTCCGTTAAATTGTTAATACATTGCTGCACGAGCCTCGCAGAAATTTCGCCGATTAATGTTGTACCGTCGCCTTGGAATTACCTTCGGTACGACACTTTCATTTTCATGAGTGCCAGAAACGACGTCGAACAACTTCAGTGCTACGGCCGTTGCGAGCATTTTAGGAATTAATCGATTACTTTAACGAGCTAGTTAATTTCACAGAAGCTTTACTGGCGAACGATCCAAGTTTTATAATTGATACCTTGTTCCAGAGTCTCAAGGTTCGTTTAGTAACAGCATACAATTATTATTTAATTATTCCTAATTCTATATATTCGTTTCTATTTTCTCTTGATCGTGAATTTCTTAATTATGTAAGTTTGATTATATCGACGAATTTTATGGAGTTTCTGCAGAGGCTGCAACATGGTTATTAACATAAACGTTAAATCGAAATTGATTTCATTCGATGAGACAAAGTTTATCTTATACTAGTTTCATAATTTTCATACCGATAAATAATGATTTACCTTACTTTAATAATAGAAGAAGAAATATTACGACAGTAAGTCTCGAGCGCGGTCAATAATTTTATAGCTCCTCCAGCGCTAGACGCAAACGTCTAATGATAATTAATTGCCGAGAAATCTTGAGAATAATTAATCGCTGGGAAATAATTAATCGTGGTTGGTAATAAAATAAACATGATTGAACCGTGATTTATAATCTACGCGCGGTAAACGGAGAAATCATCAATATGGCCTTGGCAAAATTAATCTCTCCGTAGAGTTACGAACTTTTCTCGGTGGTAAAATAATAAAAAGTTTGAACAAAACCTCGATGTATGTCTCTATGAATATTTATGAACGTTTAAGCGAGCAAAGCCAACGATAAATGTAATTTACTGTTATTGAAAGTTCTTTGGATTTTCTGTGAAACAGTGAATTACTGTTGTTTTATCGTAAATATCGACTCTGTGCCATACATATAAAATAATACGAACAACCGCTGATTTATGGGGATGATACGTAAAGTAGGGAGTTGATCGGTGGATGGAAGAATCGATACGGTTAAGCAACCGTTCGGAGTATCGTTGTCGTCGATCTTCAGGGCCGTGATAAATCGGAAACGAGCAAGGAACGTTTACGGACGGGGCACAATTTCGCGGTGAAATTCTCGCAAAATTGCTGGATGCTTAGAAGACGCGGAAGCATCAGGGAGCGTTGAACTGGATGGTCATGGTGGAAAGAGGTTTTCGGAAGGAGGACCTGATCTATCCTGAGGTCATACGCTGTGGACTGGGGTCGAAAGCCATGACAGATACGGATGTACCGCTGCACAGGTGAAGATATACGTGTCAGAGACATCCACGTTGGGATCGAGGAAACCACTAAACTCTGTGGCTGATAACAGATCCTGGTTCGTCTCCTGGTCCAGCCAGTGTCTAAATTGTCCACAGAGAAATTGTAGACCAGTGGCCAACGCGAACAGGCGAATATTAACTTGCAACTTATTTCATCCAAGATGGAAAGAGTATCCAAGAATTTTTTTTCATGGAAACGAGTAATATTTCTGTTCAAATCTCCAGCTTAGTATTATTCCTACATACATGGTGAATTCAGTGAGGCTTCTCTATACGAGTCAGTTCGAAATAAATAATTGAAATATTATTACAAGGCGAAGGAAATATTGTACTATTGCAAAAACAAACGAAGAAACAAATTTAAAAAGAGTCATTGATGGATTTATCTCTGAAAGAATTTAACCGAATTTTATTCTGACGCGTGAGTATTCAAAGGGCATGAAATTTTATTTCTGTTTATCTTTTTAACACTTTGTCACTGTTTATATTGTGTCAGAGTGGTTCGGTGCGAAACGTTATTTCGAGTTTAATAATGAATTCGATTTTGGGGTAGAAAGAAAACTGAAATATTACCTGTTACGATAGAATCGACTGGCCTTTAGAAGGGAATGAACGTTCTACGGCTGGGATAATCGTATTGACTCATTATCTGTACGCGACTGTTCCGGACGCTTGCTGCCCTTTACAATTTGCGCTCGGTTTGATTTAGCTTGATTCGGTTTGATTTCGGTTCGCCCTAATTCGATGTAGTTACTGGCGTAGCCCGCAGAACTGTTTGCAGCGGCCAACAATTTACCTTGGTACTTATCTTTTAAATTTTCATTGTGGTTTATGAGTTATTCAATTTTCGCTACGAAGTCACAGGGCGTAACAGAATTTGTTCCGCGGTGAAAAGATTAAATGGAACATTTAATTTGCACGTGCCTTTTCGAGAGAAATTTATAGATAGTAAAGTTTTTCAGGAAGTAATTGCAAAATTGTGTATAACAAAAAAGTAGCATTGACTTCTGTTTCATTAAAGTATGTTCCCCCGTGGATTCATCTTTTTCAATGCTGGAGGATTGCTTGTAATGGTACGTGCAAATTCCAATGCACATGAAATAAGTCCCATTTATCAAGCTCTGTTAACCAATACATCGTTTGAATACTGCTATTACGACCAAATGGTCCGAAAATTATATACGAGGTGGGAATAACGCCGATGAACTGCTTTAATGCTTAAAGGAACTTGATAGATTTATACCATTGACCGGGATCGTTTGCGTTGCAACGGAAGCACGTTTCTATACGTTCTCAAACTCAACTCAAGTAATGCATCGAAGCACCTCGTGTACACATTTCAACGCGACTACTCGAATACATCAATCTATATTTCTTTTATTGCACGATCAAGTTTGCCCGAAACAAATCGTCGTGCTTAAACATAGCGATCAATATTTCCGATAGAAATACATCAAAGGACACCTACTCTTCTCCACATACATTTGCTTTAAATTATATTTCTACGACTGTCATCGACTCCTGCCAATATTTTTTTAAATCTGCATATACTTTGAATAATACTTGTGAAAGATTATACAGGGTGTTCGACCAACCCTGGGAAAAATTTTAATGGGAGATTCTAGAGGCCAAAATAAGACGAAAATCAAGAATATCAATTTCTCAATTGAGGCTTCGTTAAAAAGTTATTAAAAAATTTCAAATCATTCAAGAAAAATTATTTTTGGTTGCGAGGGTCAATTACAATCATTTTTTGTGAATAGACATACCCCCGAAATCCTACGCAATTTCGAGAAAAAAATTCCTTACTGAAAATGTAATGTCTGACCATAACTGTCTGTTACCCTAAAAGTTGAAGTTTCAAATCATTCAGGAAAAATTATTTTTTGTTACGAGGGGTAATTACAATCATTTTTTGTGAATAGACATACCCTCGAAATCCTACCCACTTCCTAGAAAAAAATTCGGGAGGATGTGAAATTTTTCGACGAAATTAAAAAATTTCAAATCGTTCCAAAAAAATTATTTTTTTTTGCTTCTACTTATTTTCTAAAAAAATAGACTATTTTGAATATCACTTCCATCAACATTTAAAACTTTGCAAAGACAGCCAACATAGTTTATAATCCCTCGACTTAGAAAGATCTACTCTAATCTACTATCTCAAAGCACTGAAAGGGTAAAATTGATATTTTAAAATATAATATATGCAACAAAACTAGTTATCCTATAATTCTATATAAAAATTGATCTCTGGACCCCAGGTTAAGGACCATTGTTCAAAAGTAAAAAGATGTTTGAAGCAAAGAAAACGAGGGGCAATCAAGATGGCCATATCCATGGGGGATGATGTGTTAAGTGACCAAGGACGAAAGTGTGGAGGCGTAAAATCGGGTTCCATTGTGTGCACCTTGTAAACTTCGCTCTTCGCACCAAATAGGTCGAACTATGACGTGAATGAAGGGTAGAGTGGAGCAAGGGAGAGGATAGAGGAGACTCGAGAGCTGTTTCTACCCCATCAATCATGGTATTTACGTGCGCAGGCTAGTCCCCGCGTGCTAGCCGGCACAATGCCGAAAGCTCGTCGAAAGGAAAGCCCTGAGTTTCTCGAGAAAGCGTTGGCAACATCGTTCGCAAAGCTCGCCCTTTCTACGGCATCGACTATTCTTCGTATAATAAGTACGTGGCTGCCAAAACGTGAGCGATGTAAGTTACCCCCGAAACGAATTAAGTTCGATTTTGAGAAATAATCCCCTATTCCGGGACGAAGGGAACTCGATATTTCAATCGAGAGCAGCCAGCGTGGATCCCTTGGATTTCTAGAGCAACGGTGAAAGGGGAAAGTTGAGGATTCCTATGTCGATCGGTGAGACTTTGCTTTAGTACGAGTATCCCAGATCACGATATGCTACCCTCGGAAACTGTTTAAAATGTATTCTGATTACGAGGTGGGGGGGAGAGTCCGTTCTTAAAATACATTCACGATAACACCTTTCCTGTTTCAACAAAGACCTTCCTTATCTTAAATTCCGGAACGACCATACCGAGTCGCGGTGACCCACAGCCCCCACAATTTTCTACGTAAGCTGCTATCAGCCTTGCCAGTATTCCCTCGCCCCTCTGTATTAACCTACATTCTTACATCTTCTTCCCTTTCTTATTGGATCGCTTAAACGGCGACTTCAATTTAATTCGTCCCTTCGAACCGCGACGTACAAAACTGTTGAGCGGGGCTAAATTCTTACAATGACATTCCTCCGCGCAATAATGTGGAAACCACTCTCGCGGGATGAGAGCGTAGTAAGACTGGATATCCGAGGAAACCCGGTTTCGACCCGAAAGCGCCCCGAACTCGGCGCATTTACTTCTAACCGCCGTATGAAATATCACATCTGAGAATTAACATCGGCGAGCAAAATGTTTTCCTGCCGCTTAGTGGCAGCGCGAGATGCTTTTCACCGTGCAAAATCCCCTCTGAGTAAACCAAAGACGCCCGGGGGGGGGGGGGGGGGGGGGGGGGGGGGGGGTTGAAATTAATTACCAGCGAGGACCGAATTACAAAACGCGATCCCTTTCGAGCGAAGGTTTAAAATTCTGTTTCTATTTCGATTCCAAGTGAACAGCAGTCTTAACTGGAATATCCAAGTACCTGCGAATCCTCTCCAACTGTGAGATTAATCGAGATTCTACGCCCCTGAATCGTATTATCGTATATTCGATATAAAAGCTGACCAGCGAGTAAATGCACATCGATCGTTGGTCGAATCCCCGTAAATATGGCTTTGAGAATTAATGAGATGCAATTTAGTGGAATATCACAAAGCTTGTAACGGAACTATGACCTAATAGGAAACTTACGGCTGTGCACAGGTTCCATTCGCAGTTCGCACCATAGTTGGGGACCGTGATAGAGGAATAGAACGTCACGGTGGGTAATGGTGAGTTTTTGGCGGAGGACAAAAGCGTGTCCGACAGACGAGCCCGAACAGTGCCTAATTACTCGTGGACTGCGTTACAGGTGCATCAACTGCAAAACTGGGCACACGCAGCCCGCAGGAACGTTCGACTAATTGAGTGGGAGCGGACTGTCGCGACCGTTGGACCCTTACAAAACACTCAGAGGGACTGAAAGGAGATTGTTAGAGGCACGTTCGGGTACAAATACGTACGTTTGTGTGTGCCAGACTGGCGCGGATGCGTTGGTATGAATAAATCCGTGTTGCATTCGGCTCGAAATTGCCGATGTTTGCGTGTCGAGATAGCAGTACGAGGCAAAACGAGCCCTTCTAAGTTAAAGCACGATCGAGTATACGTGGCGATCCAGGATGCAAAGTACACCGGGTCTCCGCCGCGCTCGAGAAGCTTTTACCAGTTCCACGGAACGGGAGAAACTCTCATGGCAGCGCTAAAACGTGCCGAGAAATATTTACGCGTTCGATATTTAATTAACGAAACGCGAAGTTTAGGAGCGAACGTACGCTTAATTGGTATTTCATTACGTTCTGTTTCCATAATTCACACCCGACGAGATTCCCGAAGAATTTTGGTCGTTAATGTAGGCAACGGAGCACAGTGGACCCGGAGTTGCGATTGTAAGTGATTTACAAGGAATATAAAGCCGAACTGGCTTCGACTTTACGAGTTTCTACGAAATCTTTCGATAAATTATTTTCGTGATTCGTGAAATTCAATGAAACATAGTCAGGAGTCAAATGAAACGGTTATTTTATGTAGTATCAAAGTATTACGATTCTATGAAGTTACGTAGAATATAACGAAACATGTATTATACAATGTAAATGAAAATAAAATCAAGTTTTACAAAATGAATTTTGTGTTTACTGTCTCTGTACTGTTTGAAGTTTAACGAGTAAGAGAAAGGATAGAAACATTTTAATTTAATAAAGTTAATATCTGCAGAAATTATTTCCTACTTTTTGTTAATGTTCTTCCTATGAAGTTTATTTAATTTTTTTATTAAAACACAAAAGGATAACAAAATTGATTTTTTTAAATAAAACTTTATAATAAATGTTGGAGATCTAGAACGTGGATGGTTAATAAAACGAAAGACGATAATTGGAATGGCTTAATAAAACTAAGTAGAACATACCGGTATTTGGTCAGACGAAGCGCAAGTAGAATAGTAATACGCGTGGTCGGACAATCGGACAAAGTGTTATTTCTTGGTTAAAGAATATAAAATAAAATGGAAAGTCGTTCTTATTTAGCAATTATGAGTTTATATCGATGTCTACATATCGAGATTTAATGGAACATACGCAAATAATAATAACGCGGATACATAATAGGAAATATATGTTCCAGATTACTTTTCTTTCCCGACAATAGAAGCCCTTTAAAAGCATCTCTGATTTTAGACGGACAAATGCACATATAATGGGTTAGTGGAAATCTGCGAGACTACATTATTCAAGTACTCGTTCAACACTTTTACAGCATGAAATACGTTTTCCGAGATTGCAGCGCGATTGAGAGCACTCGGTGTAACCAAATTTAAAGCAAGCGGTACCCTTTTAGATTTGTAAATTTGCCAGAAGTTTCTTGTACACTTTAACGCTAGTAATATGTTAAAACATACTAGAAACTATCCCTCGCGAATCTTCTGCGAAATAAATATTCACGAATCTGGTTATTAAACTAATAAAACTGAATATCGTCGCTGAGTAAACGTAACGTTAGAATGATTTCGAACAGAAATCGTCTTTGGAATACCAAGATACGATACGTTTGTTTAACACGTTTCTATATGAGTTAAATATTTAAAGGAGGAAGCAATTTTAGAAAATGGAAATAGAGGAATAATATGAAAATAAATATTGTTCGAAATTACATGCATTTGCTATTTGATTTAAGTAGTAGTGACTCTTTTTGTGATGGGCTTCAGAAATTAATTATTCATAATAATTACTCCCCATAAAAAGGGTTCTCCATATAAATCAATGTATTAGGATGTAACATAGTGTAATAAACGACTAGAATATTTGAGTTAATTTATTTTCCATTATTTATAAATGACTGTCCTCTTAACTAAGTAAAATTTGTCGATATTCTTGAAACAATTTTTATAGTATTATAAGAATGGTCTCGATCGATAGAAAAATTCGAAAAGACCGCTAAATATAATCCCAAATAATGAGATAGCACCTTTCGTCAAGCACCAAGAATTCCCTATAATTTTTAAACGAAAAAACCCCCGTCAAACACGTTTCTTTCTTTCTACTCAGAAGGGCGGCATAAATCGGCGATCGCGTCCGAGCACATAAAACGACTCCTCAATTTATCCCCTCGGTTCCGGCCGTTTCTTTTTGAATCGACGCCAGAACAAAATCTATCGGTGGAAAAGATCAAAGGTCAGCGATTGAGGGGGGGTTGGGTGCACCTGAAGGTGACGGGCGCTGTATTGCCGTTACAGCGCGAAATTTCTGCGTGGAAAGCGTCGCGACGCTGCGAAACAGGGGAACTTTTATTCAAAGAGTGTCTGCGAACGTGAGATCAAATTAGTTCTAGGTGTCGGATAAAAATAAACTTCGGTCTTCCTTTCGCCGCACCGCGAGGAAAAGACAGAAATGTGCAGGGAGAAAAGAAACGAGGCGAGGGATGCTTTCGCTCTTTTCGTTCCCCCGTGCGCCGGGCGTTCTTCCATTTTATTTCGCCGCGGCTGGGATGGCGGAAGATCGGGGACAGGATGAGAAAAGAAAAAAGAGCACCGAGGGGGCGGTGACCGGGGTGGGGTCACAATGGCGCTACGGATATAGCGAAGGAATTGCACGTGACGCGAAAATTCGTTTACACGCTGTCTGTGCCGCTACCGCTGTAATGTGTACTGATGCCTCGCGTTCCATTCTACTTCAATGACGCGGATTCTGCGACTTTATTTTCTAAGTGCTCTCAAGACACGTTTTTATGAACGCGAGGGATCCCCAGGAACGGGTACCAGCCTTTACATAAGCTTCGTGTAGATTTTAAAACTCGTTTAGCACTCCCCAGGACGAGCAACAAATTCGTAGGGGGCGTAAAAATTATAGAGGGTGTTCGACAACCCCTGGGAAAAATTTTAATGGGGGATTCTAGAGGCCAAAATAAGACGAAAATCAAGAATAACTATTTGTTGATTGAGGCTTCGTTAAAAAGTTATTAAGAAAATTACTGTTAAAGATTATTGATAAAATTTGTCCATCTACATGAATTCTTTTCTCGAAAATGGTTAGGATTTCGGGGTATGTATATTTACCAACAATGATTGTAATTGACGTCTTCGACCGAAAATATTTTTTCCAGAGCGATTTGAGATTTTTTTGAAATTTCAGTGGAACATGTAAATGGTATGGTCAGACATGATATTTTCGGCAAGGAATTTTTTTCTCGAAAGTGCGTAGGATTTCGGGGGTATGTCTAATGACCAAAAATGGTTGTAGTTAACCCCCGCAACCAAAAATAATTTTTACAGAATGATTTGAAATTTTTTAATTTCGTCGAAATTTTTTCCAATCGGTATGGAACTTTGAACGTTAATAACTTTTTGACGAAGCCTCAATCAACAAATTGGTATTCTTGATTTTCGTGTTATTTTGGCCTCTAGAATCTGTCATTAAAATTTTTCCCAGGGGTGGTCGAACACCCTCTATACCAAAGCAACGAATGTGAAATGGTATTTAATTTCAAGATCGATCACAATGCAGAAGAGACTTTTTATTACGAACGGAAGACAGAAAATTATATTTCTTTTACCTAGTTCTAGGAAGCGAGACGTCACCGTTTGAAAATCTTAAAATATTTTCCTCGAACACGCTGTGCATGCAAGATTGTGTTATTTACGTTCTATCCGAGGCGAACTCGATGTTAACTCGTTTGCAGACTTGTTCGTTTACAAAGCGTAACACGAAACTGCGCCATCAATGGCTTGTTTACAGTAAATTCATTACAGGAAATAGTTATAAACTTTTAACATGATTATGCACGTGGCAACTAGTAAACGATTTTGTAACGATATTAAAGTTATGCAAATTCGCTTAAAGTCGAGATTTTATGCACTTTAAACAACTAGACGTTACACCACGAATACCTTGATATATCGAACGTTATTTCTATTTACATAGTTCTGTAATGGATCTGATAGTTTTCGACACCGATAACACCGGGCTTAAAAATTATATTGCCCTCTGAAATTTATTACCGATTTCATTGCTCAATTATTACCCCTTTTCGCTCCCAGCCTTGTATGTATTGTCAGATTAAATTCTTTCCCACTTTTCAGCGTTCCTTTTAATAGAAGAAGAGCCCTTTCTTAACGACCTCTGAATATGCAATTTCACAGACTCATGAATAATCACCTCATTTTACATTCCCCCGGAAGATCAGTTTTTATTATGTCATGAGTACGTGAGAATTTATTAATCAAATACTGCTGGATCTCGTTATAACCATTCATCAAGCGTATAAATTGTACGGTGTCAACAATACCATCGATTTTCAAGTAATTAGCATAATATGTGCTTAACGAACACGCGTATTTCATATTCTGTCGGGCGAATATTAAAAGAGCATTCGCGTAAATATTATAACGCATTTTCAACACCGACCCGACAAATGAACACAAAGTATAAACATTTTAATCGGATCAGCACGAAAATTAAGAACGACCGCCTCGGTAATGTCGCAACTGGGACAAATAAATCTACGATATTCATAGTTCCGTTGAACATTTTCGTTCTATCGAAATCGCCACGCTCATTTTTCTAAGGAGTCCTCCTTCGAATACTTAGATAACGTGTACCGAAATTGACGTCGGAAGGGCAATTTCGAAAATTACTCGTTGCACTGCACAAGCAGACACGAAGGGGACAAACGCCCCTTCCATGCTTTTGGAGGGCTGAATTACTAGCCCTACATCCTGTGAGTGACGTTATCACGGTGCATTTGGTGCATTTGGTGCATTTGATGCATCCGGTAGGTTCGTGCCTAGGTGCTTGTCTGCCCCAGACAGCCAAGTCACTGCATTCGATATTCCATATTGCGAAACGCTCCTGCTTACCAACAGGTACACCCTACTCGCCAGCAATCTGCACTCACCTTTGGTCCCTTAACAAACAATGCATGCATCATGAGCATACTGAATCCTCTAGGTTTCATGGTCACTTGAATGCATTTCTGATTACATTTCGAGCTGGAGAAATATATGAACCTGACAGAGATATTTATTATAACGTTAAAAGTATCATTCTTGACCCATGACATTTACTTAATTGTGCCAAGAATTCTATCGACGAGCCTTTCACGATGTTTCACGATGTTTAAATTCCGATTTTTTCGAGAACACTATTTCTTCTGTCCCCATAGTGGTCCTCGAGAGACCTCGCCTGTACCAAGGGTTAAGTCAATGAGTTATTAACGATCTAACGAGTCTGGGGGATCCCCGGATCCCCGTGTGGTCGTCTAAGCGTTAATATTTACGATGAAAATGCGAGTAATTGCACCAACGCCGTGGGAAGATATTCTTTCCTCCGCATTATCATTCTCGAGAGCATCGTGTCAACGCGTTTCGACGAAGCCCAGGGTATCCGAAAGCAGGCTAATTAAGTGTTCTGTTCTTCGCAACACTCCCGCCGACAGAGTGCCCCGGCCAATCGAAACTTTCCTCGAGTTAACTTCAAACTTCGAACGAAGTAAATATTCTCTATGCACCGACGAAACAAGGCGAACGGCCACGCGCGGTCCAAAGTCCCCGCGAAAACGATCTCGTCCTATATTTGCGCGCCACGAAGATACAGACTCGTCGCTGCATTTTCCGGGAACCAACAACTAATTCCCTACAGTCCTACCTCTCGAGCAGAGACGTGAGGCATGGAACTATAGCACCGCGGAGGTCGTGTGTCGTAATGACGATAACCTTTATGGCTCCTGGACCAGATACCAACTACGTTCCTGGGTAGCTGCTTCTCAAAACTCGCAACTATAGCCACTGCGGATGCTACGTGATTTCATCTCGTTCCTACGTTCCAGCACCGCGAGCGTCCAATGTGCATGCTACTGTCGTTATTTATAAACAACGAGACTTTCAACGCTTGTTCCTATTGCCACCTCGTCGCGAGTTGAGATTTTCTATTGGAAGAATACTTGCTTGTTTTACTCGCTATTTAAACAGCTCTATTTCTCTATTATCTGTGAATACAGTCTGTGTGTAAACAAATAACGAAAATGAGATCTTCTATAGTAGAATTTTTGCAATTTTGATACTGTTGGTCGATGAGAATTTTAGTTGAGATATAAGTGATGCTTCTGTGTCATTATTCGCTATTTAAAAAGCTCTATTTCATTATTTTCTGTGAATACAGTCTATGTGTAAACAAATAATGAAAATGAGATCTTCTATAGTAGAATTTTTGCAATTTTGATACTGTTGGTCGATGAGAATTTTAGTTGAGATATAAGTGATGCTTCTGTGTTATTTATTTTAAAGAATAGAATCTGAAAAAAGTGGGTCCACCCAAGCAGAAGAGTTTCGAGAAAATATTGCGTACCCTGGACGTATTATCGGAGAAATAAACGTAGGCTTGTTCAACTGATTTGAGACGAGGAGTATTTTTGTCAGAAAATGTCGAAGCACGTTGTCGCTGGAACAACGCACTGCGGAAAATATTCATTGTATGCGGTGTTAAAGTGTCGACGAATAAATGCATGAAAATTGGTGCAGCGCGTATGGTGCGCTATATAAAATTCAACGCGACCCAGGGAATACCGATTTACATTCTGGCAGCGTTACCATTACGCTTCTCGAGAAAATTTTTCCGTCTGACCTCGAACGCGAGTGTTTAGAGACTGAAATCCAGAACGCGAACGCTACAGCCAATTTCCAAAATATCATCAATGCCTAGTTTCATTTCCTCGGAGAATACCTAAGGTATTTCATCTTGGTACCAACGAAGAAGGTTCCTTGTCCAGAAAAAGTCGAAATGTAAAATTCTGAAATGCTCTGTTCTCGATATTGTCGGTTCGGAAAATAATAAATAATTTTGCTTCTAAATATACGATGACAAAATAACACTGGGCAAAAAAGTGGACAAGAAAAGACTCACATACGACTCCAACGAATTGTTTACTTTACTCGAAACACGAGAAATATATTTTCGAATTCGATTATCTCGAAACAGAAGCCCTTATAACAAACTTTTTCGTAGCTCTTCGATCGTATCACGAATTAAAGGACACCGTACGAAGTTTTTCTTCGAATTACGAGGGTCGATTGCTTCTAATAAAATCAGTCCAAAAAGAGAAAGAACAATGCTCCAAATTCTAAGGACAAACTCCAATATTTGCTTCAAACGTGCTTCAATATTTCTTCCTCTAATTACTAAATTTTATAGACACTTCTCATTTGAAGGAATAAATGTTTGCTAATAAATTAAAATAAAATCACAGCTTTGTCTAGAGAATTAATTATCTTAGAAACGAAGTACCTCGATGTATTTTCTGCTCTATCGCAAACAAACTACCCTCGAGCTTTATTAACTGGATGAAAATTCCTCGTTAAGGTATTTTCGACGTCAGGACGGCCCCGAAAAAATACCAGAATCGTGCACTGAAAATTGTTACGTGGGGAAAAATGCTCGCAACATTTTATTAAATCGTCGAGAATGGGGAGGAGCGCGACGTGGTGTATCGAATCGATCGAATCTCAATTTGGATGGACCCGTCATACAAGACGAATATTTCGCTTCGTCGAGCAACCTCTCCAGCCATAGACGTTCCAGATACGAGATAAGAGCTGTTAGGTGCTAGGTTGCACTGCTGGGTCTGCATCATCCTTCAACCATGCTCTCGCTTGCCTTAACATGCACACGGCTCTCTATCCCCATGGTTGGCTATCGTGCACGTTGCAACCGACGGTTACCGCCGCGCGGGAATCTTTCCGCTGGAATTTTTTCACGACAAAATCCGCAAAACGTCGCGTCTGTCACTGGTGACGCGCGATGGCTCGGGGGGGAACTCTGACACTTCCAAACTGACACCCTAATTACGAGATTCTCGCAAAAAAAACACAACACGGAGGCGAGACGGTTGTCACGACGATTCGAACGTCAAGAAACGCTATGCCCGGTGAAAAAGTGTTTACAGACGACGCGTCTTTTTCCAACGTCGTTTCTTTCTACGGTTGTCGGTTCTCGAAATAAACGAGCCATTCATAGGAACGTGACAACGACATGATTTAAACGACAGAGGAGGTAGGATTATGAAACAGGGCAGAAATACGAGACATTAAAATTCTGAGTTCGTGATTTCAAAGAAAATCAGAAAATAAAATAGTTTCGAGGCCGATCGAGAAGAGCCAATTTAAAATGATAAATTATCAGCCCAAATACTTGCTCGCGGAAGAGTTGAAAAGAGTTTCGCGTAGAGAACGCTGGTCCCATAACTAGTCGAGTTACATTCATTTTTCATGGCGTCGTGAAAACGTAAGTGAACAACAGAAGGGGGGCGCGTTCCAACGTCAGAATTTCTGGGGGATTGTTTAAAAATCCGCGAGGCCATTAAGAGTGGAGTAGAAGCCAGACAGTTATGATCAGACCATCGTCGAAACGATACGGTGGTCGCGTTCTAGACAAGCGAGCTATCGCGCCATAAAAATGCCTGTTCTCGCGTAGTTAACCGCATCATTGAAGCGCGAGCTATAAAGATATCGCCGTCTCCAACTATTTCGAGGGTAACGGTTACGCGACAAGTTGAAACTGTTTCACCGTTGTTTATAAATTTTTTATCTGCCCGTTCTCCATAGACACGTGCAACGTTGTACATAATCAAACGTCGACAGACGCGTCAGACATCCGCCTGGTACGTGTTCCAGACACGACACCGGAATCGAAATTGAAACACGTGTAACCAACACGCGACGATCCGTCGCGTTTTACTTTTTGTTCGGGCATTCTTGTCGCTTCCTTTCTGTCGTCGGAAGCTCGTGCATTCTGTTGTTGGAACGTTATCTTTAACAGGTTTCGCGATTGTACTTTGTATCCTTAGCGTGACGTAAATATAATGGAAGAATTGGAGTCAATTTAGTCGCAACGTAAGGAATAAAAGGGACCTGACGATTTTTAAGGCTAACAAAAACCACGGTGAAAGCGTTGCTAGGGCGCTAGTATAATTCCATTTGTAGTTAATTAAAGCATGTCCAGTGTAAGCAATTCGTAACGACTGACGCCGCTGCAATTACGTTTCTTTGGTCACGGTACCTCCATTGTAGTACGTGCCTCGTCTGTTCAAGGTTCTGCAAGCTCGAATGCTGGATACCACTGTGCTTGTACGACGTGCCGTACAACCCAGTCGAACGTGCGTCCCGGAGGGCAATAATTTTAGCGTTGAATTACTGCCGAGGGAATAAACTTCCAACCACTTTCGAGACTTTTGACGTTCTGGTAATTGAAAACTGTGCAAATAGCCTCGCAGACACGTCGAGTGATTAAATCGTTATAAATTCGAAGACAAACACTTTTACAGGGCACTTGGATCTCGTTTGTTTACACGTCCGTGTACAGGCTCTAAAAAATAACTATTACGCTATTTCATAATACTTTGTGTATACAGCTATCCAAACTCTCAAACCGAGTTGTGCACGTGCGTTCCGCGAATCGTTAAAGCGAAATGATTAATACCGCGCAGTTAAAAACAACAAAAGGAACGTTCGTGTTTGGCATATCCTGCTTTAATGTTTTGATAAAGGAGAACATGCTACATGCAGACAACTGGAAGCAACGATAAAATTTATGACAGCATTTGTTCCCGGGCTACAACGACTTTTCATTATTACGATTTTCGACGATTCAGACATATCGTGCTTGATACCGAATGATTAATTTCGCGGCTAGGAGGAATTAAACGCATTCCCGTTATTTTCGGAGAATAAAATGCTTCGCTGAAATTCTCGAGACCCTCGAGACGCGAACGGAACGGTGCTCGATCCGTGAATTATAATAATTATAATCTGGTAAAGTGTAGAAGCAAACACGGCGTGTAATTCTATTCGCGGAGAGCCGAGGATTTAAGTTTCGTAACTGTCGTTAAGGAGGGACAAAATGGGAAAAAAAGGGTCGCTTGCTTTTCGCGTCACGGGTGACATTTGCATAATCTCGCGCTGCAATTATCGTTCGTCGCGATACCGAAAGCGACTCTCGTTGGACGAACATGGATGTCCATGTATGCGACACGGGTCGATGAATTTTCTTTGGCAAAGCTGAACGTTGAAAAGGTCCAAGAAACAGGAATAACGCAAGAGGGTCAAAGATGGGGGCGGAGGGGAGCGCGGATCTAGCAACGGGGGGGTTGTAAAAAGTAGTAATTCACGTGGGGTCCATAAAAATGTTTATCACCGTCAATAAAAAGGCTCTCTGCTCCTGGCGGGCCTCTGACTCCTTTCTTCCCTTTTGCGTTCGATGTTTAGGAACAGCGAAGGAGGGCCAACGAAAGGCTTTAATCTTAACGGCGAACCGATAAAATCCACCGAGCCGTTTGTCCACTGTTTCAGTTTTAGGGTGGATTTTTACTCGGTAGATCGCACCGGGCCTTTCCACGCGCCTTCGCGACCATTCGCCCCTTTCCAACCCCCGCGCGGAATGCGGGCGAGATCGTTTCTGGATGCACGCGCGCTCGAGTCCAGGTTTACGAGACCGGAAATATTCCGAGGAAATCCTGCGAAGGCAACAGGATAAAAAAAAAAGTGATGAACGAGTTCTGCTCCGGCCGGACGTTACGTGGAAGCGTTTCTGTTTTAAAACGTTCGCCTCCTCCTCGAGGGGTCGAAGCGACACTCGACATTCGCGCCGGGGGTTCCACCGAGAAAGGGATGCCCCGGAGATGTATGCAAAATGGAAATGGAAGACCTTTGACCGGCGGGAAAGGTGTTCTGGGTTATACCGCTGAGAATACTCTCTCGAGAAGCTTTGTTTACGCGAAATTGGACCATCCTTGTGTATAAAAGTTTCAGGAGGTGTCCATAGTCTGCGGTTCCTGACGCAAGTCGGTCTCCCCGTGCGCGAACGATCCGAATCTCGATGGTAAACTTTGATGCACCGTGCGTCGTTCTCGTTCGAGCGAACCTATTTTTTGTTTACGCGCGAATCGATCGTTCTTCCTAGGCGATTTTCTTCGAATTGAAATGCGTTCAACGCGTTCAGTGCCAAACCAAACCCCCGTGAAATTGTTTAGGAGTCAACAATTAACTAAAATTCGTAACAAGATTCGAATTTTTTTCCTTTAATTTGCAACCTGAGAATTATTTTGGTTCCATAGTAAAAAATTCTGTGGATGATCTGGTGTTAAACGCCTTTAAAGTTCACGGTTTTCATCGATTTTTAGAAACTCCCCGTCGATTTTCTTCGAATTGAAATGTGTTACACCAAAACCCCGTGAAATTGTTTAGGAGTAAACAATTAACTAAAATTCGTGACAAGATTCGAATTTTTTTCCTTTAATTTACAACCTGAGAACTATTTTGGTTCCATAGTAAAAAATTCTGTGGATGATCTGGTGTTAAACGCCTTTAAAGTTCACGGTTTTCATCGATTTTTAGAAACTCCCCGTCGATTTTCTTCGAATTGAAATGTGTTACACCAAAACCCCGTGAAATTGTTTAGGAGTAAACACTTATCTAACTAAAATTCGTGACAAGATTCGAATTTATTTCCTTTAATTTGCAACCTAAGAATTATTTTGGTTCCATAGTAAAAAATTCTGTGGATGATCTGGTGTTAAACGCCTTTAAAGTTCATGGTTTTCATCGATTTTTAGAAAATCCCTGTCGAAAGATCGCACTGACATGATTTCTAGTTTAGCATTGTGTGTTCGCTTTTAACGCGTCACGTGCGTCTAGTGCAAAGGCAATTTCGTTCTGCTTGTATATAAAATTTTATAGAGCTATCGTGAGGCTCGGTAACGACGCCATATGACTATAGAAGACAGTTAAAATTTGTAGTCTAGTGAAGCCACTTAGAATCACGATCTATCGGATCGGAGTAAAGATTGTCGACAACGAATCCGCAACTGAAATTACAACCATTTTATAAGTATTTTATTTTTAATAAAATACTCTTTCTGAATTAAATAAAATATAACAACATTGTACAATTGACCTTTCTCTATACAATTAGTTACACATATAATAGAAGGCAATATTAATTATAAATATGATGGAATATAGTTGCTGTCAAAGTAGCCCACGATTTCAATTAAAGATAAAATTGCAGATTACAGATTAAAAACTTTACAATTAAAGTTATTATTAATCCTTAAGTGGACTTTTTAATCCTATTTTTTAAATGCTTTAAAGGAAAGTTGATTTCCATTTGTCAATTTGGTAAAAATCACCATTAAGATCCACGTAAGGATTAAAATTCGACGAGAAGATTGAAAGAGAAGAGAAGAGAAATTCGAGTACAGAAATGTCTTGTTTACTTCCTGAATGCAGTTACCAGAGCACCGAAGCTATTCAATTCTAATGCTAAATTGTTTGGAACATCCGTAAAGTCTTATCGAACGCCAGAATTTCGAGTAACTCCGTCGCTGCAGCTGCCGCGTCTAATTTTGCGAACGCGATCAACCTTTTCTGCAACAACAGGCGCCTGCATAAAGTGGCGAGCACACCTGTTGAAAATTAAAACCGAATCCGAAATTCATAGACTTCGGTGCAGTTTGGCAAACGCGACAAGAGTCAACTGCAGCGCGATATCACTGCACATTCCGCGTTATATAACTGTTCTTACAGTACGGTGTGCTAATTCAAGATAGTAGTCTGCTTAATAATTGAATTATTACGCAGTAAAAGTTAATTATTTACGCAGTTAAAGACTTTGTTAAATACCCTATTCGCTGTATTGACTCGTTTAAAAACGATATTTTTAATAGATTTCCTACGAATTTCTTTCTCATTCAATCAACTTTACTCTTCAAATTTGTTATTTTTAGATTGTCCATGTCAAAATAAAACCAACGATCCACTATACAGTTTTCATTAATATCTTTTCCCCCTAGTTCTAAAGGTGACTGGAATTTTGAAACGAAATAATTACAGAAAATTGCTAAACGTATACTCTGAAATTCCATGCAAAAACATACTTACATTACATTCGATCGCGAATGTATTTGTTGATAACAACGTAATTTTCAAAGTTTCCGTAATAACATTTGCATTTAATGTTGTACAATATTCTGTACGTAACGAGGCCAACGTAATTTTCGCCGACCATTTGTTATTCTTCGTAAGTGAATGAAAATCGATAGACCAATATTGCCGCGGTTAGCCAGCACAGTATCGAACACTTTCTGTAATTATGATATGATTTTCGCGTAGCTCGCGGTTGCCAATCATTAATACAACATCGAGGCGACAGCCATTCCAACGATCGACCTAAACAAACTACTCATACCACTCGAATCGCATTACTATACACTACTTGCGCGATTAACGTCTGCATTCAAGTAACAGTCGATATCCATTAGACGACTGGGCAACGTTGCAGTAACTGGAATCAACGTGTAATTTAACAGTACTTAACGATAGTCGATAGTGTACTGACGTGGATTTAACGTCCACACCATCAAACCGTAATTCCTCTAAGCTAAGTTTCATTATCGAACGTTTTATTAATCAAGTCACGCTATTACACTGTCATCGTTTAACTGGCGTCCATAATACTCTACTTTCGAAAAATAAATATTTTTTAAGCTAAACTGCAATGCTTTCCAATTTTAATTACAAATTATCTGATATAAAATAACGACCACAAAATTTATTATTTTCTGTAATGTAAACCGTTCGATCGTTATTTTTTGCACGTAATGGTCTGCATTGGTCAGGTTCTGTTTACGAGTCATTAAAGCAATGGAAGCACACCATCGATAATATATTTTTAGATTTATTCGCTGTAATTAATTTAAGACAGTCCTTTCTATCTATACAGAGTGTTCGGCCACCCCTGAGAAACATTTTAATAGGAGATTCTAGTGGCCAAAATAAGACGAAAGTCAAGAATATTAATTTGTTTAAAGTTTCGTCCGTACTGAATTTTTTTCTCGAAAATGGTTAGGATTTCGGGGATATATCTATTGACCAAAAATGATTGTAATTGACCCTTGCAACCGAAAATAATTTTTCCAGGACGATTTAAAATTTTTTTTTTTTTACCGAAAAATTTCAGGGAAACATATCAATGTATGGTCAGACATTACATTTTCGGTAAGGAATTTTTTTCTTGAAACTGCGTAGAATTTCGAAGATATGTCTAATGACCAAAAATAATTGTAATGGACCACTGTAACTGAATATAATTTTTTTAGAACGATTTAACAAAATTTTTTTTACCGAAAAATTTCAGGGAAACATATCAATGCTTGATCAGACATTTTCGCTAAGGAATTTTTTTCTCGAAAGTGCGTAGGATTTCGGGGGTATGTATATTCATCAAAAATGATTGTAATTGACCACTGTAACTAAAAATAATTTTTTCAGAATAATTTGAAATTTTTTAATAACTTTTTAACGAAGCCTCAATTGAGAAATTAATATTTTTGATTTTGGTTTTATCACTGTCCAAAGAGTTCAGTAATCTCGCGATAAAGGTTCCGAACGTTGCATCGAATCGTATTTTCGCTATTACGACGAAAACGTCAGAAGACTGATACCTGTATGCATTAAGCAGACTGTCAACGGAAGATATTCTCTGGTCGGAGACAAGATTTAAATTGTTTTACGCGCTGAGGGCCGCTCGGCACACGCGAAACAGTGAATTTCCGAGAAAAGCGATAAGCAAGGTAACTTTTATCCGAGTACAGCTCGCCCACTCGTCCCCTCCCCGTACAGTCTCCGAACCCCGTATCCGCGCGACTCGCTTTTTAACATAATTTCGCGTTTCATTGTCTCCCGAAGTTCCAAGTTCCTGCAGGGAGCCCGCGAGGAGTCCTGAATTTTAATACGTTCGTATACCAGGCTGCGTCGTCTTTTACTGACCGAGCTCGTGAAAAAAATTTGCGTACAAATGTGAATGCGATCTTCGTACGCAGGGGGGAAGGCATTTCCTGCATCCCTTGTCGCCTATCTTAGCTAAGAATCTGACAGATTCCGTCCCAACGCGAACTCGAAATCGTATCGATACATTCTGATGCGCTTTTCTGTAAACTACTTAAAATTTTATTCAAGATATACTTTAATAGAATTCGTGGGTGAAAGTTTCCAATATAAGAAAGTCTCTATAATTTGGAAATATGGTTATATAATCGATAATGTTGTAAAGAACAAGTGGAATATTCAAATTCGATCACAGTTAATAATTTGTTATTGGACCTTTAATATAATATTCTTCCTATAATAATCATTTTTAAAATATTTTAAAACTGTTCAACACTCATGCTCCATAAAAATAACACAGATATATTCACGGTAGAATAAAATGCAAAGACACTTTTATTGGCATTTCTGTCTGATATTATTCAATCTGATTTCATATAATTTCGAATGGTTATTTTTATTCTTTTAATAGAGACTTCGATAGATTTGTATTTCACTCGTCTGGCAGTACATTTCGAGCGGGATGAAACCTATTCAGAGTTCCTGTATTGCGCGGGAGTTAAAACCGAAAGCTCGTATCGGTAAAAATGCAACGTAAAGTGCCCCCGCTGACAATAACGCAAGTTAAAGAGGTTCGTTCCGTTGTTCGGAGTTTAATTCAAATAGTATCCGGAGGGCCCACTACATTCGATATAATTTCATATTTCATTGTCTCCTGAGTTCCGAGCCGCTGCGGGAAGTTTGTATGGTGTACTGAATTTTAATACACCTGCGCGGAAAGTTTCTATCGTCTTTTCTCCTCCCGGTTTACAAGTTTCCCGGCGAACACAATTTTCTCCGAGCAAACTGATTTTCGACTAACGCTGTCGCCGCGTTGATTATTGGATCCGCGTATTATTGCACGGGAAATAATAAAAATCACGTACGAACACAATAACCTTTGACACAGGTATATCTAGCAATTTTAAAAAAATATATCGTTAACATGAAACATTCGTTATCTACCAACGATACATCTAAAAAATTTATCAACGACACTATCGACACTGATAATGGGGCATAAATTTTAACGAATCAATCCTTTAATTCGAGTGTTGTTAATTCTCTTTATCGATCAGCTTCATAATTCACTCTCGCGCTTTTAATTTCATAGCGAGTCGGTATCGCGTCCGGTTAGCCGCGTATTCAGAGGCACTTTTGAACGGTCACTCTGCGAGACTGCAAACTCACAGAATCAACAGAGCCGCGGATGAGAGTGTGAGAAAACAGCGGACGAAGCGTCTCATTATTTCTAAAGCTTTGACTTTCCGTAAGCCCCGTCGCGAGCTTAGCGGCACGTTCTCCCCACAAACAACACTTCTTGCCTCCGAGGCAGAAACTTCGCAATGATATCCGACCGCTATCGATCACCTTATTCGCGGAATGCGCCATGGCACCAGCTAATCGTCGATAGATCACGCAAACCGTATAGAATTTCCAGAATAATACGTGCCAAACTCGCGACTCCAAGGTAACCGATACAAACTCCGAACTACCGTGCCTATTGATTGTTCCACTTCTATATTCGATCGATTCTACGTAGACAATTTACGATGTAAGCATAAATAAATACTTGTGTTCCCTTTCTTCATTTTTTAGTTCATCACTAAACTGATATCAAAGGTATCAGACCTTATTACCTTTCATTCTTTAGACACGAACATTAAAAAATTGAAATATATTCTTTAATACGTAGAAATACGCTAATAATAACCGTTCAGATGCTTGCAAACAAGCAACACAGTTGTTTTACGGCTAAACATCAAATCCTGTCACTTCTATTGAATTAGGTGCATCCTAGTGCATTTGTTTTCAGTTCGTAATAGAGGAACGACTAAATCCCAGTCAATGTCAAACAAATTTTTTAGCAACGATTGGCTTTGCCAAAGGAAGGGTAGGAAGATGCTCAACGAGAAGAGGTTTACTGTTTTTCATATACAATATTTAAAATATTATAATACAAAACTCGACACGAATATATGAGACGACCTAAAACATTCCTTCAAGCAACTATTGCTTTAATTTCTTTAACAGAATTAAATACACAGTAATTCTCAATAGTTCTAGCGTTAAAATCGATATTAAACAATTCAACACAGCAATCCAGGATACGGTGTACCATTTTTTCTCTCGAGAGTACGTCCCTCGAACATGTTCGCGTGCTCCAGTTTGACAAATGCTGGTTTAAAGCGCAGCCCACTAAAATTCCGCTCGAGAGAATGGCCGACGTATCCGAGGTATCAAAATCCATTCAGCCCGAGACATCTTTATCTGACCAACGTATTTGTTACGGGGTGCCGCGAAAGACAATCGAAGAGCCGACCCGTAGTCGCCTGTGCGTCGTCGACAAAATCAATTCGACCCTATTAATCATTCCCCTCGCGTCTCGCGTTTTTCCCCCGAGTGAAAAACAGTAGCGTGTAACGTATCGTGATCGCGCGGAACGACATCATTTCTCTCTTGATTCATCGGCAGCCTTGCTCCCGTAAATCGACGAACGAAAGTTTCCCGGCGCGGAGCACGTTTCTCTTGACACGTTTGGCCGACCACGGACACCGGTGACGAGGGACGTATAATGAGGGGTCGGGAACAAACGAGCACATCTTCCCGAAGGGCAACGAAACGACGCTTGGCATTTATCGCCACGGGACCACTGCTCGTCTGTAAATATATATTTCTTTTCTTCCCGGTGATACCTTCATCAAATTTCCTGTCGCAGCGAGTCGACCGATGTTTAACGAGGAGCCCATCCCGGGGAATCTGTTTACCTATGAGGCAATTTTCGTCGACTGGACTTTCGACGCCGAAAACCTCCACGTTTGACCCGATACGATACGCCGGACTCATAATATCTATGTAAATGAAACTGTAACTTTTGCAATAAATCACGTCGCAAAACAAGAATGGAACATATTATTGATCTCGTTCAAAAAAGACAAGAACGCACGAAACGATACAAGATTTTTATCACCCATTACTCATCAATAATGTGAAGAAGGCTACGAACGGGACACTGTAAATTTACACACGAGTAATGAGAAAGACCATAACGACCAACCATCTACTATATGAATGCAGAATATAGCTTTGATGTCACAGAAACATATAGAAAATACCCTGAAATATTTAAAAAATCAACATCTACGAAATATAACCACCTCAAAAGAGGAGAACCCAGCGCCAAGTCGTCGTAAAACGTGAATTAAGAAAAAAAAAATTGTGACTTTGTAAAGTACAGCACCGTCGAAGGAAACTGAATTTATCCCAATAACACGCTTCCGTGTCTCGCGTTTACTACGGGCGAATATTGGATGCGCATTTTCAATTTTATAGACCTTTTACTGCCGCGCTTTTCATATTATAATTATTTCGCCATGCAGACGCGGGGGAACAAAGATTGATTGTCGCAAATGTAGGTCGGGACTATAAACACGAAGCAGATACGCATACTAGAGGAAGGAAACGAGATTCTTTACGATCGACTTTTTCCCTTCCAGGAGACTTCCGGATTTCTTCGACGAAATCTCTCGGCAGTGCAGCTACCCAGAGATTTAAAACCTTTCAGACGATGGAAACGCGCTGTTATCAAAAAACAGTTTTCAGGGCGATTGTGCGGCGGCTGGATAATACGGAAGCCAATAGGTATTGAAATTTTTTACACCGCGAGTATCAATTGCGGTTGATGCTATCGTGTATTAACGTCCCGGGAATCGATAAGCCATAAAAAGAAAAAAGAAAATGAAGATGCGTACCCAGTTTTGTGCGCCAAGTGGTTCCTTCAGTGGCGTTCAAAGGGTAACGAATGCAGTTGCAAGGAAAACAAAGTCGTTAGAAACTTGGAAACTTCATAACATTATAATGAGAGTTAAATTTAGCACCTATATTTTATTAAAAACTCGGAGAACAAAAGAAATTATCACCCCATTTCACAGTGGACTGTAACATAAGTAAGTTCGATTGCAAGTGCAAATATATTCTAATTTTAAGGATTCTATGGTATTAGCCAACTGCTTGTAGAATAAAAAAATATACATAGTGTACATAATTGTGTAATTCTGTACTTTGTTAGTAAATTAAAAAATATATACAGTTACAATAATACTTGGTTTGTCAACCTCTGATTACAATGTAATTTATATTAACATTAAACTGACCAAGATTGATCAAATGACCGGTGGAATGATTTATATTTTTTTGTAAAAAACTGGACAAGGTACCAATATTCTGGTTAGCTTCCGAAAGAAAAGAATCTTCAGTTTCCACTGTGTTAGAAGTCTAACAACGCATATTAAAAATAGTTAAACTTTAGACGCGTGCAGTTCCGAAACTACTACTGTTTTCTCTATTATTAAGCAATCATTAGCAGCGGTGAACCTTCCCCTTTAAAATGCTTTTTTGTTCTTGTCGATCGGACTTTCCGTTTTCGAGATATCGTAATTTATGTGAAGTGGCAATTTTTAAAATTCCGCTCAGCGTCTTACGAAAGCCCATTAACGCGTATTAAAAATACTAAAACTTTAGATGCGTGCAGTTCCGAAACTACTAGTGTTTTCTCTATTATTAAGCAATCGTTAGAAGCGGTGAACCTTCCCCTTTAAAATGCTTTTTCGTTTTTGTCGATCGGACTTTCCGTTTTCGAGATATCGTAATTTATGTAAAAGGTAATTTTTCTTAATTCGACTATCGCTGTCTTCGTCTGGCGCGTCGCGTCGGACCTCCTTGTCGCACGTTGACCCACTGACCGAGTGAATGACTGACGTCACGTTTACTATTTACTACGAGTCACGTGCGGTCAACGTCCTTGACAAGGCCGTAGTAAACAAATGCTTCGGAGTCTTATATCTCCGAAACTAGCCACCGCATCGACTCGAAACTAAAATTGCTATATCTCCGGAACTAATAAAGCTATCGACTCGCACAAACGCTCATTTTAAAGGGCGTTTCATCCTCTATCATATGAATATATAAACTATTATAATTTCTACTGTCTTCTATGTTTATTTTCACATTTACTGTGACACTATGTACCTAAATATGTTTTAGCGATTCCTACTGATCGTACGACTAGTGTACGATAAAATTGAACCATAAATTGTTCATTTAATTGAACATGAATTTAAATTTAAATACAGGATGTTTGCATAATTAATAGCCAGTACTTTTTCTTAAATAATTGTTTCCTCTAGAACTATCGACTTGGAACAAAATTTGTTTTCAAAGGCGTTTTATCTTCTATCCGATGAAAATTAAAAAACTTTTTAACATAGAAGAGGATATTTTACGAATAAACATCAAAACACAACTTTAAAAGAGAAAAAGAAAGACTGTAATTGATCTAAACAAGAGAAAGAAAAAAGGATACGAAAGAAGTGATGGAAATGAGAAAAGAACGATCCAGGATGATCCGAGTTTTCTTCATTGAAATGCAAGGATAACAATTTGCAAGGGATGGAGCTGGTGCTCGGAGAACTTGTTTCCACCAGAGAGAAAATCAATGTTCTATGGTGTCCTCGGGACGGTGGCGGTTTCAACAGTATCAGGGGTCGTATTTCTCATGCAATGTATTGCAATCACTATTAAACTTTTTTCAGGCGAATCTCACGCATTTACCTCGCAAAAGAATTAATATCGTTTATCTCGCAGTTGCTGCATTTCATAAATTTTTGCCTATTAAACTATGAGAACCACCAACTTGATATAAAACGACAGAAGTTTATCTAAGACTATAATAAATATTTATAAATTCTCTCCCACCAAGACAATTTATTTGAACAAAAACATAGTAAATGTTACAAGCTCTAATTATTACGTGAAATTGAGAGAAATCAATAATAGGAATTTTTACCATTTTATAATAACACTAGTGCTCCAACGACCAATTATATATATAAAATCTGCAGAATTTGGAAAATTATAACGACTAATTTTTCCATAACTTTTATAATACCGAGTTTAAATGTTGGTCCCACTAAACTAGACTTACACGGTTTCACGAGCAGTAATTGGCAAAATTTTAGTTCTAAATTTTGATCCTATTTAAAAGTCAGTTTTAAACTTTCCCCTCATTTTTTTACTCTCTGTCGATCCGAGCGCAAGAAACAGCGAATAAATTTTAGTGAAATTCGTCGACACGAAAATTTGCGGACAATCGTGTTACCGTGAACGCAAAACTGTTACGCGCAGGTACAAAAATGACGGACATGAAAGCAACGAGAGATTATCCCGGAATTTGTTACGTAGGCGTATTTATTAACAGCGTAACTCGGATTACGAGACGCGACCGACCATCTGCAAATTCAATATCCGCGCGTTTGATACAATTACCATTCAAAATATCGCGTCAAAAATACTTCTTTATATTTTCGAAATATTTCATAACATCATGTTTGTGAAAATATTCGCAACAATAGCTTGAAACGATTGCCACGGTGACGTTAAAAATTACACAAAGTAAATCCATTCGAGAGAAACAAATTCAAAGTTAAATTATGGATATTTTTATACGGTAATTAAGTTTAAAATTACATTTAATAATAACAGATAGTATACATTATTATTACTTTGCATCTATATTATTTGTTTAATGAAACGTACGAGTTTGATCAAAGTTTTTCAATTTCAATTGCGAGAAGCCTACGTATCAATAATAATTTTACTCGAGGCCCCCATTTTAAACTCTGTTTATTCCAGTGGGAATATTCGACCAGGCGTCAGCTTGTTACTAGGAAAATATTATACGCGGCTCGCTCGTTACACGTTCAGCTACGCGAAAATTGATTTAAACAATTCAACTCGGTCGCTATCGAACAATCAACGAACGTAATTTTCCGCGTCAATTGTTTCCATTTTTCGCGATGCGCGGAGGAGCAATCGAAGCGAACGCGCCTACAACCGCTGTCGAGCCGTTCCTCAGAAAAAGCGCCGGAGACTGACTGAAACTGAACGCTCCGGCTGCTGCTCGTCGCTTTCATTCCGCGGGGATGCTTTTCTTCGAATCACGCGATGCATGCATGTCACGGGAATAATTGTTGTCTTTCCAAACAATGGGCCAAAACGATTTCCTCTCAAGGGGGGGAAACGGGAATCGCAGGAACTGACGGTGTAAATCGTAACAACGTAATCGGCAACGAAATTCGCCCGCGTCCCGATTTTCGGGGTAAACGAAACGCCTGGCGCCGCAGGAGTCGGTCCAAGGCACGGTCGAGAGGAAATCGATCGCGGAGTTCCCAGAATGAAGCACACCCCGAGGATCTCCCAGGTTAGCACCCACCGACGTAATAGCGCTTAACAATGAAATATCATTGTCTAAAACGGCCCCGCTAGTCGCGAAATGGGACTAAATGGATATTCAACCACGAACGGAGCCGTTCGAGCAACAATTTAACGTCTCCTCGAGTAGGGCATCGCGACGTCGCCGACAGTGTGACTTTGATAACTGCTAGGGTAGTTAATTAATTGCCGCGTGGAACAAAGACGGACGTCCCGCGAGATTGATCGTCGTTGTAAATTGTTTAGTCGAAACAGGATTGCGTTAAACGCAACGGGGGAAACAAACTTTGCCGGCGTATTTATTCGCCGATAGAACCGACGAAATAAATGCGGGCGAAACGATAACGCTACGGGGGGCAAACAGCCTTTCACGGCTTTAAAGCGGAAGCGCCAAAACAGCTGTCAAATTTAGACATATTGGGATTTGAAAATTCGCGTTGCTCGCGTGTACGGAGTATTTAGTTGAAATTCTGTTTTTAAATTTTATTCTGGGCACTGTGTTCCTTTGTGAAAAGTTTTATAGAAATTATATACGATTCTTAAAGATTTCTACGCCATAAATAACTATTTCCTTTAATAACAATAATATTAATGAAACTATTAAGGCAGTTCAGAAATAAACTCCGGACTGGAGATTATATACTCAATATAATTAATGAATCTCTGAACTAAATTTTCATTGAGATGGACTTGTATATTAACCCTCATCCGGATTATGGCGTAATTGCGTTGAGATAATTATCGAATGATTCACCTAGTCCTTTAACGTCTCATTAAGCTTGTAACTCTCATTGTGTTTGTTTAACACTTTGACTGCCACGTGATCCACATATGGGTGACAGAACTTTTAACAGTGGAACTAGAACAATCAATTCTCAACTTGTACAAGAAAATAAATTTCAATAGGCTACATTTTTAGTGAAGTTACGATAGTAAGTACTGCAAGTTTTAAGTTATGTAGTTTACAATTGTCTAAAATCAAAGTCTTCGGTCTCGTAAACAATTTTACTGGCAGTCAATGTGTTAATAGTATTATCAAAACAGTAGTCTCTTCGTAGAAATTGTGTTCCAAAATTCGAAAGCCAAATGTTCCAAATCTAAAGTTTGATTTCTTCTCGAGATGCAATGGCTCTTTCGAACCGACGAACATGAGATTTCGCGTATAGCTCTCATCTGGATCCTGCTTATCCGCAGGAAATGAATGCTGTTTATTATCGTCGAGTAATTTCAAACTTGAATCGCGAGCACGAAAGACGCTAGACACTGCCGGGATCGATATGCCCATATTCCGTCAGGATTCGAAAGGAATTTAGCGATCGTATCGGCCGAATCGAACACGAGGCTTCCCGGCAATAGCTCCAGAGGTCGAAACATTCCCGAAGGAGTCCTAACGCAGTATATTCATAGGAACGTATATCAGCTCGTATGTATGCTGGCACGCAAACGCGTGCACACTTGGACAGCCCTAAACCGACGCATTCGGGATCGCAGTCCACATAAACGCGTCGAATGTACTGCTGTGAGCAAGAATGGTGCCTTAGACAGGCGACACGTGGTATTCCAGACGGAATCGCGACGATCAGCCTCGTCAGCTGACCGAAACTCTCGCGCTGAAACGACACAAATTGCAAACTATTTCTCGTTGCAAACAATAAACGAAACGCTTGCAGAGACGTTTACAGAGCTTCGTGAATTAATAAATTAAAAATATCCTTTAGTGTCTCGATTCATATAGAACGAATATAACGTGTTGTAGAGTATACTAACGTTGAAAGGTGCAGATGCATATGCAAAGTGGCATAAAAGAGTCTGTAACCTAGCGTTCTAGGACACCTGAGCAGCACAGCGTTGCACATGTGTCTTTGTACATCGAATTTTCCATTTGCATTGCCACTGTTGCTACCGTGCTTCCGTAAAATGAAAATGGCAGCCACTGGGGGGGCAAATTAATTTTTCGATAAAATATACGAGTAACCGAGACGTTAAATATACAAGTGTATAAAATAAATAAAATGGAGCAACGTGCAAATAATTCTTTTTTTTAGAACGTCACATTTGTACATCATAACGTTGCACGTGTGGTTTCGAGCATCGAGGATACCTTTCATTTGCATCGCCACTGGGGAGCAAATTAATTTTTCGTCGAATAAAATATACCAGTGACCGTAGACGCGAAAGATACAAGTGTACGAAACGGAAGAGATGGAACAAAGTGTAAATAATTCGTTTTTTTTTCTTTTTTAGAACGTCACATTTGTACAGGACTGTATAGGAAATCACCAGAGAGAATGGTACCCTGCCTGCAGATAGATCTTACACGGCTACTTGCATAATTCACCAGACGACGCGTAAAAGATATCGAGGTTGGGTCTCATGCTTGGCCAGAAACGAGAGTTACCGAGGAATCCTGGGCATTTTTATGGCGCTTCTTTCCCAGAAAGGTTGGAGAAAGAACATGTGGTATGTGTACCCTTAAAGCTCGGGGAGGAAAAAAGACGATAGAAGCTCCAAAGTTCCTTGAAACTGTGCTACTATCGGGGCCACTCTATTTTGCACTAATATTTTTACGAGATCAATCTAATATTAGACCGGTTCCAGCTCGAATGTCGTCTTTGAAAACGCAAAAGTGGTTAATATTATTTTACTTGTACTTTGACAGCAAACATACTGGACCTCCATTAACGAATTATCAAAGAAAGTCACTATTTTTCCCCCTTACTGATTACGTTTAACAGTATCAGTGCTCTAAAGTTGATATCAGTTTAAAACGAGAAACTAAACGATCTTTACGAGGCTTTCCACGATTCTGTAAGATAGATAACAAGCTGGAAGACATGGCTGCCCCTCGCGGCGCTGTCTACGGTTGCCAGACAATTTTACGTATTCCACGAGATTTATTCAGTGGGCCAGGTGAGACCGTGAATATGAAAAATAAGAAGAGGAAAGGAGACGCGTTTAAATAAGGATAGACTGCTTCCCTTACGGATATATCTTTCGACTCCATTGTGCTGGCCAGCTTTGACCACTGGAAAACGGTTTCCATATTATTTTCTCACGTTTCTCACCTTTTCCCTGGATTTACCTTCACGTCTGCAAACTTTCTGAAGTCATTTTCGTATCTATTCAAAGCTGGTACGGATAGAATTTTATGTGAAAAGTTTTCTCGTGAAACTTCCGTCGCTGACCATAGTGAAAAAATACACGGTCGACTTTTGCACAATAGAAAGTGAATGGAAATACGGTTCAGTGTCCTGAATTTAATGACCATACAGTATTTCCATTAAATGGCGTTAAAGTTCCAGTAATTTTTCAAACTTCATGGTTTTTTAACTGGAAACATATTGTACCGTAAAATATTTTCAAACTAAATTACTAGTGATAGTCCATTTAACTTCCATACTTAAAATCATAGAACTCTAATTAAAAGAACACCTGCATTTTAATGTAATTGTCAACAACTATTATATTTTACTTTTGTGGCCTAATGAAAGCACCTTTCGTCGCAATTATGATTCCATGCAAATAGTAGAAAATAATTTTCTTTTATGTAATTTTTCGCGACGGATAGATATCTCGGCTCGTCTGGTGGTTCCACGAAATTCCAAGAAAGTCAAGAATAATATCTTTACAAGCGTCGAAATCTTTCAATGGCTGCCTTCGAGCGCTCGAGATGGTTCTCCGATATCCGTTGTCAAGCGTGCTCGCGCGTGAGAGGCCAAATTCATCCCTGGGGATTTTCGCGTCCCCCCACGGGGTAATTTTCACGAGACTATTCTTGGGGCTGCGGGTAAATTCGAACACGATGTACCGCCGTAAGAAAAGTCGAGAATTCGATCGGTGATTTAAAGGTAACGGCAGCACGAGTGACCCTTTAGCGCCGTAGGAAAAAGAGAGGACGAAGGGATGATTTCTTCGTTCGAATGGCGGACCCGAGTACCAATAAAAGTCAGCGAGTTTGGGCAATCGAGATATCCACCCCTGCGATTTGACGCCGCGTTTCACTGCTCTCACGAAACGATATTACTGACAAGTGTTTGTACTGCCTCGTAAATGTCAAACAACTGATCGAACGAAGCTTCCTCTTATTTTAGTTTCTACCAAAAATTGCAATCGCTGATAATATATAAAATAAGTCATAATTCCACCCTACAGTTTCGCTAAACGATCAATTTCTACTCATAGTTTTCCCTCTCGATAAAAGTTTTAAAATCTTTCTATAATTTAAGCCTACGTGTCAAAGTATTGCCTGGTCTTCGTCAATCGCGGAACATTAATTTGTGTTTTACAATATCAAATTTCACGAAACAGTACTACCGACAGATATTTTTCAAATATATTGCGTCCCATGTGTCTGCGTCGTAAACTGTCGCATTGAAATATTCTAATACGAAGACAGGCAACTCCTCACAATTTTATTCGGCCATCGCGATCGTATTTCTCTCCCCTGGGCGAGACTGGCGAAACAAATTAGAATGAGAAACAGTTTCACGGATTCGCCAATTTGCCAGTAAAAAGATTTCACCTGTGCACGCGTAACGCAAAACGTTATACAGTGCCCTGGGAGCATTGTTGACGTATAATATCTTCCACCCTATGTCGTCCTCGCCCAGGGGAGCCTTGTATCCTGCAGGATAATAAATAATTTAGTTCGGGAAATGTTGCAAGTTATTACGGTCCATGCCGGCTACGTATCCACTTACTTGCCTGACAGAAAAAAGCTCGTATCATGGCGGATTTATTCGAGACATTTTAAGACACGCCTCGCTTCCGTTCGTATCATTTTTTTTTCATGCTGCGAAGGTACGCAGGAGTATTGCATACTCTTCGTTCTTATACCTTTTTTGCGCGGATAAGAGGGATCAGTGGAAACTGTCTTTTCAAACGATAACTACGAGCATAATTTCGACTACTACGATAGAATGCACTAAAATATCATTTTCATGCACTCTGACAACCTTAAAACCTTCGATTTTAGCTCTCACGGTTCCTCGAACGATCCAAACGTTTTTAAATCGAGTAAATAGCAAATTATTTGTGCCATTTGTTCGATCGAATATTAAAAATATCTGTGTCACTTGTAACAATTAATTCTGTAATCGAGACACGTAGGTTGTATTTAAAATATCTTTCGGAACGATCTATTTTTTTTGAACTGTCAATATTGCGCGCGTGTCTCTGTGTCATCGAATTGAATGAAGTTTCAAATTGAAATATACATTTAGGCGACGCGATAGTTAAGGGTCAAGTACACCCCGAAGTGTAACTAATGCAAGGGCACGTAATAGACGCGTCGCGACGCATTCTTGGCGCGGAAATTATCGCGATGCAGCACAGATGCGTATTGACACATATCGTTCATCCGGTACGTGGGAATGCATGCAATAAATCACACGTGTTGCAAGTTGGTTTCCACTCATCGGTATAATGCAGAAATAAGCGTCGCCGATTTTCCCTGAAAATTGTTACACCGTAATCGCGAGTAATCGCAGTGCTAGCAACGTTTCTACAATTAATCTCTTCGCTGACTTTAAAGGAGTTTAATGTAATCTTTAAGAAAAACAATAATCACGGTACATTAATTAATACGATTCTGAATTTGGGAAAATAATATTGCCCTTTGAATCACGATTGAATAAATCTAGAGATCGTTTTTAATTTCAAAATGTGGGGTGCTGTTTTCATTACGTTTCTAGATTCTAGATATGTATTTTGAAATGGATAACTCGTAACACTCTTTACTCAAAAGGTACGAGAAAAATTGATCCATTTCCAATTTATTTCAGTCGAGGATATTAAATTACCAATTAAAAATGTATCTTTTTCTTAATGTTAAAAATACATTAAGGGAAATGATTAAAACCTAGCAGCTCTAGGAGGCAGAACAATATGAGCTTTCGATATTATTATGTTAAGATTACTTTCAAATAGATGTTTAGAAAATCTAAATGAGATTTCAGTATTATGAATAGTGTTATCATTAATTATTTTGAGAGAGTGAATAAAATTGTTCTGTGTGACAAGGAATAATTTAATACTTTGGGGTCTCTAACAATTTATAACACTGACAAATTGGAGAGTTTTGTAATTATAGAGCTTAATATCCACAATTAGTTTTCCAGTATATTTTCAATTGGTAAATTAATATTCTTACTGAAGTTCTTCCTCAACATTTGTGGCACCATCTCTCGATATGGATTTGAAGTACCCTTCGACTCAGGTTAAACCACAGACGAGGTATAAGAGTAGACCTTACACATTATGGATTTTCATGGTCCAATCTAACTGCCATACCGACCCGAAAATTCAGAAGTGATTTGAACGTCCTCTCCCCATGGATGACGATTGGTTGAGGAACTATTCACTGAATTAGTATTGATGGGCAGACAGCTGTAGTGTGTGTGTAAATACGTATGAGTTTACATCGGTAGGTATTGAAAGAGGTAATCCAGTGCTACCAAAAATTTCATATCGTTCTAAAAAAATTATTTTCGGTTACAAAAGTCGATTACAATTATTTTTGGTCATTACACATACCACCGAAATCCTACGTACTTTCGAGAAAAAAATTCCTTACCGAAAATGTCTGATCAAGCATTGATATGTTTCCCTGAAATTTTTCGGTGAAAAAAATTTTTTCAAATCGTTCTAAAAAAATTATATTCAGTTACAGGGGTTCATTAAAATGATTTTTGGTGATTAGACATACCCTTGAAATCTCACGTATTTTCGAGAAAAAAATTCCTTACCGAAAATGTAATGTCTGACCATACCGTTGACATGTTTCCCTGAAATTTCGTGTGTTTGTTTAAAACATCATAACTTCTGAACAGATTGGAGGATTCTAATTTTTCAAAATGCAAACAGCGCGTATTTTAATGGAGAACATGTAGAAATTCTGAAAATATTGGAAAAGTAGTTCGTTGACTCCGTAAAGTTAGAAAAACCCCATACAAATGTACCATTTTTCAAACGTTCGTAATTCCTTACTGAAAATATAATGCATGACCAAAAATTTTCTAGATTTGTGGGTAATATTGCAAGTGACATGAGAATGGTAATGGGGCTCTAGAGCCCCATAAAAATGGTCCGAAAAAATACATTGAATGTAAGATCTACTCGTATACCTCATCTGTGATTGTACTACGCAAGTAAACGCCATGTAGATGCATACAGAGTTACCTAAAGATCTGAAACTGTACCTGAACATGATAATACTTGCTTTGGAGGATTTTACAGTAGAAATGGAAATGGTTTTGTTGATAATTTCCTCAATGACCAACTATTGGAAAGGATGCAACCGTGTATGTTTGATTTGTTTATACTCAAAAGTCAATTTTAATCCCTTAATACGATGCAAACAAAGAAAACGGATTCGATTATATAAAATATTAAATAGTTATAAAGTTATGTTACATTTTATTTCGTTGGGTAAATAGTTTGTAAGTGACTAAGGCGGCCCTCTATGAAACTACCCCTGAGATTCGTGAAACGTTCACGAATCGATACTCTTTCGCGTCGGTATCAGAGATTGGGAGTTACACGAATATTAAGAAATTTTAACCGTTCGATTAAAATATATTGTATAATATTACCTATATTTTTATATTCCCACATTTTCGAATGAAATTTTTCCATATAATTGTCAATGTCTTTTAAATTATATTGAAACGATTCCCAAACCTGCAAAATGTATGAAACTTTCATACATTTTAGTGACTTGGGAAGGTTTAGGAAACTCTGCCCTGTCGAATAAATAATAATGGAAATAACGATTTCTTTGAAGCACTATTGCTATTAAAACCGGAAGCAGAATGAAAAGTAAAGGGTGTGGAGATATCGTTGAGGATGTAACGCGAAACGAACTGAACTCGCTGAACTTCGAAACCCCTTATAAATATTTATACGCGAGTGTCTTAAAGTCAGCGCGTTCGCCGGAAACTCAACCCTTACCCTCGAATTCACCCTCTTGTTTTCCTGTCGATGGAGTATGCGCGCGAGCGCGTATGCTCTCTCCACGCACGTTGTTTGGTAACACAGATAGCATCGTAATGCCCTGTTTTAACCAGAAACCAGATGCAGGAAGATACGAACGTTTCCCGAATAATCCTCCGCCGCGATCTTCCACAACCCCCAATCGATTGTCTCGCTCAGACATTCTTCGACTTCCATAGAAGCATCCTCCTTTTCGTATTGCTATATCTTTGGTTCGATCACACGTATCGTTCGAGCATTCGTCTTGAAAAAATCACGTAACGCGATCGAGCGGAGAGATGAAATTTTTAAACCGTAGCCTGCGATTTTAATAAAGAGTGCAGGTGGCTGTGGCTGAAATGCACGATCGAGAATAATTTCGCGCGACGCTGATCGTTGCATTATAAAAGAGTGGATTTCTCGTGTTTTCTGCAAGGGATGAAACGTTCTGTTTTGAAACGTTCGTCATTGCAGTTCATTACAGCAAATGGTAGATACGCGAGGTTTCAATGTTGAGTTGATGCATCATCATTTTGTTTACAATCAATTTCCACGATTAAAATATTTTTTTTAACGTTACAATTCCTTCTAAGTCAACAGTATAATTTTTGAAGAATTCGAAGCATTTATATTACTATGATAAACGATTCCTTTTTGAATATAAAAATTTCTTTTATATGTTTCAAGTGTAAACACTATTTCTATTATTTCGTATTGCAATTTCAATCTTTTTGAGTGATTAAACTCATCGATATTATTTTTCGCGGCATTGATATGGTCCCTTTGGCTTTGATTTTAACTAACAAATTCCGCGACTGTACTGTGGAGTGTGCAATTCTTTATCGTTTCTCGTTTTTTTTTTTTTTTTTTTTTTTATTATTATTTGACATCATTTAATACAGCACAACGGATTCCATTACAATTCACTGAACAGCTCGGCTCAGCCGTATAATAAAACTGTGCAATTTGATTGCAAAAATCCCGCCATTTCAATGCTACACGGGCCATATATTCCAGTCTGCAGAGAATTATTGTATTTTCCAGCATCCAGGGTAAAATCAGGCAGAACGAACATCATGTAAAATACGCGCAAAGGAGTCTCGATTTATTGCGTAACACTAGTCTGGATCGCATTACCGTATGTTCACGCGTTACATGATAAACTATCGTACAAGATCTGTTATCTATTTCTGATACTGTGTACATATTGATAATTATGAATGTAATTACCGCGATCGTTTAATACCACAGATGAATTCAATTTCTACGCGTGTATCGATATTTAATAATTACTAAATTACAATGAAATTCACTGATTTCTGAAGCAAAGATAAACATTTCCGTTACAATAGATATTAATTTCTTAAGCACGAACAATAAATATACAGGGTGTTCGGCCACCCCTGGGAAAAATTTTAATGGGAGATTCTAGAGGCCAAAATAAGACGAAAATCAAGAATACCAATTTGTTCATGGAAGCTTCGTTAAAAAGTTATTAACGCTTAAAGTTTCGCTTGTACAGAATTTTTTTCTAGAAAATGGGTAGGATTTCGAGGGTATGTCTATTCACCAGAAATGATTGCAATTGACCCCAGCAATTGAAAATAATTTTTTTAGAACGATCTGAAATTTTTTAATTTTGTCGAAAAATTTCACAGCTTCTCGAATTTTTTTCTCGAAAATGGGTAGGATTTCGAGGGTATGTCTATTCACCAGAAATGATTGCAATTGACCCCAGCAATTGAAAATAATTTTTTTAGAACGATCTGAAATTTTTTAATTTTGTCGAAAAATTTCACAGCTTCTCGAATTTTTTTCTCGAAAATGGATAGGATTTCGGGGGTATGTCTATTCACCAAAAATGATTGCAATTGACCCCAGCAATTGAAAATAATTTTTTTAGAACGATCTGAAATTTTTTAATTTTGTCGAAAAATTTCAGATTCTCGAATTTTTTTCTAGAAAATGGGTAGGATTTCGAGGGTATGTCTATTCACCAGAAATGATTGCAATTGACCCCAGCAATTAAAAATAATTTTTTTAGAACGATCTGAAATTTTTTTTTTCGCCGAAAAATTTAGGCACTTACCCGCAGTCGAGTTTTCTTGAAAATTCCTTTTTCATTTTTAGTAATTTTGTTTGACACCGTACAGAAAAGTTGTCTAATACCTTTTTGTAGGTACCCGTGAGCTCTACTTCAGAAAAAAGTTTCATTGAAATATATTCAAAATTGTAGAAGTTATGCCTGTTTAAAAATTGGACCATTTTTATGGGGTTTTTCTAATTTTGCGAGGTCAAGGACCAACTTTTCGAATATTTTTATAATTTCTACATATTCTCCACCAAAATACGCGTAGTTTGCTTTTTTAAACATTAAAATCGTCCAATCCATTCAGAAGTTATGACGTTTTAAAGATTCGCATGAAATTTCAGGGAAGCATTTCTGGCCTCAAATTACATTTTCGGTAAAGAATTTTTTTCTCGAAAATGGTTAGGATTTCGAAGGTATGTCTAATGATAAAAAATGACTGTAATTGACCCCCGCAAACGAAAATAATTTTTCTAGAACGATTTCAAAATTTTTTTTTCGCTGAAAAATTTCAGGGAAACATATCAACGGTATGGTCAGACATTACATTTTCGGTAAGGAATTTTTTTCTCGAACATGCGTAGGAATTCGGTGGTATGTGTAATGACCAAAAATGATTGTAATCGACCCTTGCAACTGAAAATAATTTTTTTAGAACGATATAAAAAATTTCTTTTTCGCGGAAAAATTTCAACACCTATCCTAATTTTTTTCTAGAAAGTGGGTAGGATTTCGAGGGTATGTCTGTTCACCAAAAATGATTGTAATTGACCCTCGCAACCAAAAATAATTTTTTCCGAACGATTTGAAATTTTTTAATAACTTTTTAACGATGCCTCAATTGAGAAATTGATATTCTTGATTTTCGTCTTATTCTGGCATCTAAAATCTCCCATTAAAATTTTTCTCAGGGGTGTAATTAAATTAAAATTTATCAAAAAATCGAAAGACCAGTTCTGGTAACGATTTTAGTAAGACCGCGAGGTAATTTCTGTGTTAATTAATTAATATATTACGCTGGGGCAGCGAAACTAATTTTTCTCAACGCTTCGACTTTCCGCTAACCCTTCGTCGATGGCAAAAAGCAGCGCCATCGAGTCGGCAGAATCCCCGATTCACAATTAATCAATCGGCGATGGCTAAACAACCCCGGGACGCGTGACTTCAAAGACTGCTGACACCGGTCGCGATAAATCATCGCCGGTTTCACCGATACGAACAGAACGTTTTACGATCGACCAGATGCCGAAATATCGCGGCGCGCATAATAACAGGATCCCGTTTATTTGCCGCCGTCGAATAAACAGCGGGGCCGCAAATTCGCTATCATTCCCGTCGTTTCGTCGGTTAATTGCCGGCATTACATTTATTCCGTGGAAAATATTCCACCATTCGCCATCGGAACGTTGTTATCCGAAATATAGTGCGTATCGAAACGCGTGTCACCCACTTTTTAGTTATTTATCAACGCGAAAGATTCATACAGACACGTGTAGCGTTTGAATTATTTCCATTGCTATTGTGTTCCAAATCTACCGCTGAAAATGACTCCCACGCTTCCGTGGTCGTCAACCGACTCCGAATGCTCGTCTAAATACCGTCGATTGCGTTTACATTTAATAATACTCGCGTTAACTAATGTACGTTCATACTGTGGGACGTCGGCGCTGTAAACGCTTCTGGCATGCAGCACGTGCACCGATTGATTAACACCACGTACGAATTGTCAGCTTCGACCAGCGACGGAATTGATTTCGATATGAAACAATAGATCGCGTGACAAGTTCGTTCGATTTTCGTCGCGGGAATATTAAACGTATTTTTCTACGAAACTCACGCATCTCGAAGTCTGTTCTACATTCTGCATTTTTCGCATCGTAAAATGTAAGAAATGCGTGGTTTCACCGCGCGAAAACATTCGTTGAATCGATGCAAAAATATATTAAACGTAGCGAAATCCACGGAAGTGCATTTCGAGTGCACCGACAACGGCCCGGATGCATCGAGCCGTGCATCCACGCGTGATAACGAATCCTCTCATTGCAAAACGGTACAGTACATTCCGATTTATACTAGCACGGGGAATTGATCCTGAATAAAGTCCCACATTTTCGTTAACACTCACAGAGTGAGTCATTTAACTCTTTTTTTTTTTATCGAAATATGAAGGACACCTTGAGCTTTTTAACTACCATGTGCAACATTTAATTATGCCATTCGAGAGTCTACTGAATTCAAAATAAAAAACTATTGATGTGCAGGGGGTCAGAAATTTGTTCTTTAGTTGATTTTTAATGCAAGAAATGATCAAACTATTCATTCATGTTCAGAATAGATCCATTCAAAGGTGGCTGTTTCGATTTCGTTGAAACTGTATATTCTGCGGTTGTAGTGAAATTCTAGGGAAATTATACGCAGAATTTAGTACAAATAATTATACAGACATCGACGGTTCCATACAGCGATGTGGCATGCGAAAACAGTGGTACAATCTCTAAACTGTAATGCTGGACGGAGTTAATTGGATTACATTTGTTGGTCGAGTGGCAATTAGTGGCTGTTTGGCGTATTAACTTGCCAAATAGCGATCTCGTAAATAAGTAAGGAGGCAAAGTTTACCGATTCATCAGTCTGGATTTATGCCTTTGCGTTAACATATCTGCACTAATAACACAGTGAACGCGTTCCTCCATAGCTAGCAGCAGTCACTCTATTGTAATTAAATTCTTTCTAAAAGAATTCAATCAAGAATTGCGAACAAACATTTCATTCCACTAAGAAATTATTATAACTAAGTTTCGATGTGAAAATAAAATTATGTATTCTCTCAATTTACAAGCATAATTTTGCACAATTTGTAGCAGATCATAGCTGTCAATTTCTCGCGATAAACTTACTTTATCAAGAGGCTACGCTTGAAGCTTCGAGGAACGCAATACTGCGTCTAAGTGTAGAAAATTAATCGAGCCATCCGTAATTACGTCGGTTTTCGATCTATTTACTCGCTTTATCGGCGTCGATTGTTACAAAGGCGACATTCTCCGGGCAGTATGCGATGCATGCGTTTGACAGAATGTCAGCTAATCGCTTTCCTCGAATTGCGCCTTTACTCCGCCACGCCACTCACCTGTCTCTTCCGCGATCCTACGTGTTTCACGCGCGAGCGAGTTTTCATCCTCACCCCTGCGAGAGAGAGAGGGGGGGCCAAGGGTGAACAGAATTTCGGGAGTCAAAATGCTCGGGGGCAACGGGTGAGTCTCAGTTTAGACACGTTGATTTTCGGTTTAACAGTCGCATAGCGTGGTAGGAAATTAGCCGGAGCTCGAAAATTTGCATTCCGTTCCGCGCGAATGAGCGCTGCCTGAGTTGGAAAACGTCGAAAAAAGTTGGAAAACTGAGTTATTTCCGTGCTTCCGTTTCTCGTACCAAACTCTACGGTTTAACTGTTAATTTTGCGGCGTTTCACGCGAAATCCACATCGATGCAAATATAAATACTGGTAGAAATTAAGGAATCGCTAATTTTGAGTCGGAAAATTGTTAATCTTTCAACTCCCATAACTTTGCAAAAAAATACAAAAGTATACTTTTGCTCGGTTCAAAGGGCATCTACTTTTGAAAGAATCATTTTCTATAAATATATTTGTAACTATGAACGAGGTATGGATAATATTGTTTTAACACTTTGACTGCCATCCACACATGGGTGACAGGATTTTGAACTATGTTTTTAGCAATTAATTCTTAGGTTGAAATGTTAAAAAAAATAAATTTGAATAGGATTCATGAGAGGAAAATGAGCCCTGAAACAAATTTTAATTTATGTAGTAGTACACAGTCGAAGTTTTGGTCTCGTAAAAAATTTTACAGTTTCAATTTGGCAGTCAACGTGTTAAATTACGTTTTTCCAAAGTGTTTCTATCAGTAACGAATATAAAAGAGTCAGAATTACTGAGAAGCAGTGTGCAAAAGGAGAATCGAGAGACTGTGAGCAACGAGCGATCCAAGGATCTCACCGATCAAGGAAAAAGCAACAATTGTCCTTTCAGTAACAATTGATTAAACACGTTCTCGGTTCCAGCGTGTTCCTTCCCCCGTTCCACCCCCAACAGCGATCGAATTTCCTATTCGACACCGAATTGAAAGTGGTCCTCGCGGCGGCGACCACCGCCAGCACGCTCGTACAACCGTGTCTCGGAGGATCTGGTTAGCCCAGGTTGGATGGTCCGATCGCTGCTGGTACACGGACCGCGAGGGTGAGCCAAAAGGCGCAGCAGAAATTCAATACCCCTAATGGAAGGATCAGGTATCAGCGCGGAACGATTGAGGGATCCAAAGAATTTGTCAAAAGTATCCGTTTCCAGTTGGAATTAATTAAATCAGCCAAGATGCGTCTATGTAATTAGCGTGGATCTGCAGAGTGAAACAGTTTTGCCTCAAACCATTACAAATGATTTAATATCATTTCCCGTAATATCAGACATGTTTTTTACTCAATTTCCGAAATTAATAAGGATCTATGAATATAACATTCCTGTTTCTATGTAAAACCCTGCTCTCTATGTCCTTTATGTAAATACGAATTTAATTTTTCGTTAAATTAGGAAAACTGCATTTGAATTAATTATATCGACTGCCATTTGCATTTCATTCGTTCGTAATGGACGAAACAGAATCAAATATAGGATTTTATCAATCTACTTCTAATCTTTCTCATCTACGCGTAGATACGTTCCAATAATCACTGTTATTAATGTCTTTATGGGATTTTTAACATTGGAATTTCAAGTTCGAAAGGACACTTTTGGCCAGATTTTAGGGATTTTGGCCCACCATGATCTGGCACGAGTCCACAGAACTTTGGAAAAGCGAAAATGCACTGACAAATGCAGTTGGGTTTTGATTAACTACCTCGTTTTTTATTATCTGACCTATTGTTCACATTCTCCATTATCCTGTGTTTATGTACACGTACCATTTGTCGAAGTATTAATTAGTATGTTGGTCGATCGACGTAACGGAGAATTTTAGGTTTGGAAAATGATTAATTATAATAACACCACATAAAATTAGCATAGAATGTATACGTCTTCTTTCCACCATCAACCTTCTAGTTTCCTGTTTCCAGCGTACCGTATCTCGTATGGAAACATAGTGAAAGTCAGTAATAAACTTTTCCTTTTCCACGATTCCTCTCTCTTTCTACTACAACCTCCACCGCCTTGCTATGTTCCTATTACCAGAGGAGCATTTATAGTAGGCGTACATCACCCAAAATCGTGAAATCTGATATCTACTGTCTTTTTATATTTTTTTCCATTCTTGACCTTAAGCAACCTTCTCTACGATTTTACGCCCCTGTCATAAAAATAAGATTTTCGTCGAGAATATTCACGTTGGAGACGCGGACAGACGTCACACAAACGTCGAGCATAAACATAAATGAATAAAAGACACATTAACGATATTAACAATTCGTTCAATTTTGCCCAAAACTATCAAAAGTAAAGAAGATCAGGAATAAATTATTCCTCCTTAATGATTGGAACAAAACTACTTTCCATTTATGCGGAATTGAGGTGGTAAAATCAACCCCTAGACCTTCCTTTCACGTGCAATATTTTCAAAACGGTGTCAGATATCGAAACAAAGTTCACGCAAAAATTGGAACACTTTTTAATATCTATAATACTACTTACAAATAATTATCCAAAAAACGATTACGTGGAAAATAAGAATTTCTCAATAATTATTTGTTTTCTCAATAAATCAACGTTCAAGCGTGCTAATCGATATCAGAGGCGTAGGGGACGATAAATATTAGTATAAAAATATTTTTTGCGTGAACTAATCCTGACCGTTCCAACAAATTTAACATTAGTAACAATTGCACCGCTACATATCACACGCAACATTCATTTCCGTAATTTTTTCCCTTCCTTGGCAACCACGTCGCCGACTGGAGGGTGGCAAAGAGGACGAGCTCTTCCCTTCTCGACCGGCAGTTCGCTTTCTTACACTTCGTCTAATTATTTCGCGCGAGGAGAGAACGTTTTTGTGCAGCTTCGTAGGCTGCATTATGGATAGCGGAATGCACGAAGCGTCTGAGCTTCTCGAGTAGGAACGAGCATCTTCATCACGAGACGACGGGGAAAGGGATTTTCCACGAGCAGAAACGGTTTCGATACGGTTTCGCTCTCTCTCGGACGCGCGCGATGTCGAAACACAACCCCCCCTGTTGCCAATAACAATCATTCAACATAACACGAACATTCCCAATAGAAAAATTCTCTCGAACCCCGTTTGATCCTCCTACGACCTCAATTTGTTCTACGAAAAGACCGAGACGCCTCGCCGCAAAATGAAAAACGCATGGAGAAACCGAGCGGACAAAAATTTTAATTAAATCCGAGGAAAACGCAGTTGCGAAATTTTCTCGTCCCTGCGGTCCGCTTGGAATTTCATTATGCCCCCCACCTACGGTCCCCGAATTTATACAGCTGTGTTATGAAAAACTGTCGTGTACGAATCCGGGGGTCCTTCTATAAAACGTATTGCATATTACTGCAACAAGCAAGACTCTAATTATATCCTGCATCAAACTCGGTCTTTAGTGCCTTTCTTATATCATTTAATTATTATAGCAAGCCCTTTTTCATACTCGTGGAAAATTAATTTGAACTCGATATATTTTAAAAAATATTACACTGACTGGAACACAATAAGTACTTTGTCAGTTTATACAAAAGAATTCTTTTTAACAGAAACGTAAATTTCAAGAATATTTAACTTAGAAGGACTCGGATTAATTGTCAGAGTATGTGTCGATGAATAATAAAATTGAATAAAAAATAAAACAGCTTCTACAATTCTTTGACATGCCTAATATAATATTATAAAAAAACAACACAGAACATACTTGTCAGTATATTTTATAAAAATTTCAGTCACACATTTTTGCAACGAAAGTGTAAATTTAAAGTACTTTTAACTGGAAATAATGACGATATATGAATGACTCGAATTAATTGTCAGAGCATGTGTTGAATAATAAATTGAATAAGAAACAGTACAGCTAATACAGTATCTAGAATTTAACAATTTTTTGGCACTGCTAATATGATGTCCAGAATTATACAAGTGCAAAGATGAGGGAAGAAAGAGATTTTGGCCATCCGTGTGTCTGGCTCGTGATCTTCACTGGCTGCAGAACATCTCCAGAAAAACAGTTGGCTGACCCACTCAATATTTCACCGTATTAGCCGACGCTCGCAGATTACTCATGGGGCCTCTCATGGTGGTAGGAGAATCCGGCTCCGCCTCGAGAGTGGCAATCGTCGATAAAACGGAATTACCGGCGTTAATAATCGAGGCGAGCTCGCGCGTTTACTCGCGGGACACTCGGTTGTCCAGCGACGCGTGCACTTGAATTATGCACCTAACGATACAGGACCTTTAACCCCTCTGCGAACTTCTCGGTGACAATTTCGGTTTGTATACACGATCATAGAACCGACCCGGAGTACGAGGCTTCTCGATAATTAAGCAGAATTCGGCGATCAAAAGATACGTTATTATTTTATTAACCCAGACCCAAACCATTCTGAATTTTATCCCGTCAACAGTTTTACATATTTCCTGCAGCACGACAATTAAAAAATGTTCCTGTCACTTTCATTTCAAGGGTTTATAGCACGTAAACTGTAGCTTAGAAAATGTATAAAACACGTAACGAACTTATACTTTCTCGTACGTTTCTCTGTATTCTGTCAACCTGTTATTTTTTTATTTTCTACTAGAAAGCATTATCTCTAAAACCGTCTATGGCTCGTTGAAGATGTTTTCTGTCGAGGAAAATTTAAGGTAACTTTTCTTGTCAACCCCCTTCCTTAATGATTCTAATTAAATAATATATTTTATTACTAAAAGCACCGTACGAGAAAGGAAGGATCGATCAGGTTTTAGGGTTTGCGTCGAAGCAAGGCGTGACACGTTCATAATGGGCACTGAAGTAAATAGCAATATCCCCAAAGGGTAATCTCTCAAAGGGGCAGCCAGCCAAGAAAGTTCGTCTTACAAAAACTTTCGGGGGAACCATTGTGCGATAATTATCAAGGGGGAGGGAAAGCTCTTTACCTTGACGGGATTATCATAAAAATGGCGGTGTATTATCGCGGAAGCGGTTCGTAAGCGTCGGGGGAATTATTGCCCGACCGTGATAAGCTTTAACGAGCTCGCGCGAAATTTTTATTTTCAATGATAGGAGGACGGATGTTGTCGCGTGACCACGAAACGCGCAATATCTGTCGTCGCCATCACGTGTCGGGTATTTATCAGTACCGAGTTGACAGGGAAAATAATGAATTCGGAGTCACGACACTAAACCAGATGTACGCTGATAGAACAAACAAAGCAATCTACATCGGGTAGTAGTGTTCTTGTATTTCCACTGAAAATTTAGGGTTCGTTACCTTTCCTGCGAAATAACTATATCCTATACAGGGTGTTCGGTTACCCCTGGGAAAAATTTTAATGAGGGATTCTAGAAGTCAAAATAAGACGAAAATCAAGAATACCAATTTGTTGATGGAGGCTTCGTTGGAAAGTTATTTATGTTTACAGTTCCACCCGTACTGAATTTTTTTCTCGAAAACGCGTAGGATTTCGGGGGTATGTCTATTCACCAAAAATGATTGTAATTAACCCCTGCAACCGACAATATTTTTTCCAGAGCGATTTGAGATTTTTTGAAATTTCAGTGGAACGTGTAAATGGTATGGTCAGACATAATATTTTCGGTAAGGAATTTTTTTCTCGAAAACGCGTAGGATTTTGGGGGTACGTCTATTCACCAAAAATGATTGTAATTGACCCCCACACCCGAAAATAATTTTTCCAGAACGATTTGAAATTTTTGAATTTATTCAAATTTATTCAAAAAATTAATATCCTTGATTTTCGTCTTATTTTGGCCTCTATAATGTCCCGTTAAAATTTTTCCCAAGAGTGGCCGAACACCCTGTATACCTCATGAAATGTAATTTATTATACTCATTTGTTATTTATCTTGATGAAAATATAATGGACTGTTTAATAAGATAAAATCGTCTTCATATTTGAAACTCCGTTCCAAATAACTTCTCTAAGACTATTTCAAATAATCTGTTGTAAGCAGTTTGCAAATTGGCTTCTGCTTTTTTGGATTCAGGATTATGGAGTTCTTACAAAACGTTTGCACAACCGAGCACACGTTTTTGGACTGCGGAAAACTGTTTGCATATTTAAATCTGACGTTAATCGACGCGAGTAATTCGGTTCTCGAAAACGCCCATTACGTGACGTTACGCGCGATGTGTGCTGCACGCATAAATTTCTTACCAAGACCAGCATGGTCAACGGTTATTAATCGCGGGGATCTACGGATTGCTTTTGATTGGTTTTTAACTGGATGCTCGTCGGTTCGGCCAGCGTAAATCCCGCCAAACGATGTACTCTTGTTCGAAAGTCGATCACAGAGTGACTGCACGTGAAATCTGTTTATGATTTTGTTTGTGATTTTTTCCTTTATGGAATCGTTTTCCTGTTTCACATTATTCCCGTCGACCAGGCAAAATAATTTGTTGATCACTGTTATTATTAACGCGTCGTTAGATCGAACTAACAAGAAATGCTGCAAACGCCTAATAACTTAGAAGTAGGATTCGCCAGTTGCACTCTTTGTAGTCGAGTGCGAGTAATTTATGCTTTTAGCACGGTACTTTGTTTCGTATTAATATTATATTACACTCGAAAACACACCGGACGCAACCTTTTTAACGACGGTTCCTGGTTACAAAGGATACGTACACTTACTAAATTTTAGCGAAATTCGGCCAACTAATTCAGACGCTTTCGCGCGTCGTAAATTTTACGAAAACGCGTAACGCGATACGAACTTTCCCTTGGATAATACATTCACGAGCCGCGAACAATGTTTACACGATTGGTAGCAGTTCCCTTTTATAAACTCGAATATTCGTTACGCTTGAAACATTAACGTAAATGTTTTAAATACACAGAGATGATTATTATTAAAATACGAGAGTTTCATAACCGTGTCATCCCCTGTTACCTATAAATAACGATCCACGTAACTATCGCGATTAAAATTTGATCTCTGATCGAAATTTAAACTCGATACGATTACCGCGAACGCGCAAGTTGCTTTATTCCTCGATCGAGCGAGTCATACGAGCCATTTTATTGCTCCCGGCGCAGTGTATTATTTCTCGTTCAACGAAGCAATAAATTTCCCGCGTCTCAGTTTCCCCGGCGCGGTTCCTCAGCGAAAACAAGACCAAAAATAGAAGCAAGGTAAAATTATACTCAATGATCGCGCGCGGACCAGCCGTCGCTCGCTGTTGCGTTCTTTCTGGCAATAAAATTTACCTTCGCGGCCTCTCTTTTTCGAGAAAACCGACGAATTTATCGAATTTGTTCTACCGGCGATTCCCACGCCGGCGCGAAATTACCCGGGGAAAATTCATCGTCGAAATAAATCAGACCGTCGAAAACATAAATTTAATTCAACGTGCCCAGGCCGGAGTTAACGCTCCTTTTATTAAATTTACAGCAACTTCCGCGAAACGGATGCAACGCTGCCACACACGCGTGTCGCGTTCGTTCCACCTAAGTTCTACCTTTCGCCTTCGACAGATGCAACTTTCGAACTTCGTGTTGCCGTATTCCGTCCTCGATCGCGAAGATTCGAAGTGGATCGACGAGGTGGACCGCGTCGTAAAAATTTAAAAAGTCTCAGAAGGATTCTTCGAACGCGTCAACAGGCGCTATGAAAGTATCTGTGGCAACTTTTCTAAAACTGGGATTCTTATTCTTCATACTGGTACTCTTGTAGTTAGTTGTACTTAGAATTTTTCGGATAATATCAAACCCATAAAACGTTATGATATATCGTTATTAACAATCTAGTGTGGTCGATCTAAGTCTCTTATTTTATTTTCTTCTTATACGATAAATGTCAGTGTGGACGTAGTTATTTCACCCCGAATTCTCATTCGCTAAATTTGCGTCCTCGTAAGAATGGTATCTATTTTTGATACGGTAAGGGCGGTTGAAACGAAACACGAATCACCGAGAATCAAGCTTGATCACCGTCCATCGTAACGAGCGATAAATTCCGAAAGCAATCGAGGATTTTTACGCGTGCCCTCGTACCCTCACGGTAACAGCTAAGGTAAATAAGTTTTACAGAGCAATATATTTAGCAATCGATACTGGGTACCCACCAGCGACAGTATTTTCATTTTACACGACCGGTCGCGTCGTAAAAGGGTAAACTTTCAGGAGACGGTTCTAGCAAATGAATTTGAGAAACGTGACACCCCTCCACCCCCCACCAGCGCGCTTCTTCGCTCGACACTTTTTACGCCAGCGGCGATATTGCAAACGGAAGCCCCGCTATCGGTTTTTATTCGAAAATTTCCGGAAACTTTCGCCCCGCTGTTTGCGCGAACGTGCGCTATCTCGGGACGCCACGTGCACATTTTACAACCCCTGTACACGCGGCGAAAAAAGCGAAACATCGAGTTCCTAACGCCCGTGTACCTGGCACGGGCCAATAAAATACCTCGAGGGCATCTTTTTTACGACCCTCCCTGGAGCGACATGTGCGACGACGAGATTTCCCTTCCCTCCTTCCCTGTCGCTATGTCTGTCCTCGTGGCCGCGTTTTTTAAGAGTACTAAATCGCGATATTGAATACGTCCACGTCCACGATACCACCCAATGATGACGCGTGACTGGCTTTTTATGGACCCGTTTCGAGGGCCACTGCCCAGCGATTTTCATTTTGAATTTTAGGGAGATTTATTTCTCACTTGTGTATCATATTACATCAAATTCCTCGGTTTACAGTTACTGAGAAACTTGTTTGTCATGAATTCTTTCCATTCATTTTTCATCGAACGTTATTTATTACTCTGTGTTATATCTATTTATGAAGAGTTATTTTCTTGTAATATTAACACTATTAATATTATATTAAATATCGTACCCTACCATAGTGATTCCCTATAAATGAAATGAAACTTGTTTCTCATGAATTCTTTCCATTTATTTTTCATCGAACGTTATTTATTGCACTGTGTTATATCTCTTCATGAAGAGTTATTTTTTTGTAATATTAACACTATTAATATTACATTAAATATCGTACACTACCATAGCGATTCCCTATAAATGAAATGAGACTTGTTTCTCATGAATTCTTTCCATTTATTTTTCATCGAACGTTATTTATTACTCTGTGTTATATCTATTTATGCAGAGTTATTTTTTTGTAATATTAACACTATTAATATTATATTAAATATCGTACACTGCAATAGTGATTCCCTATAAATGAAATGAAACTTGTTTCTCATGAATTCTTTCCATTTATTTTTCATCGAACGTTATTTATTGCACTGTGTTACATCCCTTTATGCAGAGTTACTTTTTGTAATATTAACACTATTAATATTATATTAAATATCGTACACTGCAATAGTGATTCCCTATAAATGAAATGAAACTTGTTTCTCATGAATTCTTACCATTTATTTTTCATCGAACGTTATTTATTACTCGGTGTTACATCTCTTTATGCAGAGTTATTTTTTTGTAATATTAACACTATTAATATTATATTAAATATCGTACACTGCAATAGTGATTCCCTATAAATGAAATGAGACTTGTTTCTCATGAATTCTTTCCATTTATTTTTCATCGAACGTTATTTATTGCACTGTGTTACATCTATTTATGAAGAGTTATTTTTTTGTAATATTAACAAGCAATATTATGCCAACAATACGCGGTGTTACAAACCGCGCCCAACGTTGCTTAACTTCGGTGATCGGACGAGAACCGGTGCTTTCAACGTGGCGTGATCGTTGGCAAATTTTGCTTTTAATTTATTCGAACGCAAACTTTTAAATATCTCGATGTACGAACAAATGGTTTCAAAAATTCAACTCATGAGGAATAAGTCTTTTTTTCATTTATAGCGAATCACCTTTATAATGTACGAATACGAGTTTTTCCACGAAAAGGGGTAACAAAATCGCCACATTTTTAGGTCACAGTTAACGAATAATATTAAATATGCAGCTTATAACGTAGAACCATTGATGAAAACAAATCCGATATATTTTAGTTTTTTCTAACTCTCAAAGCAACGGACTGCACACGTAAATTTCGATTTAAAAAAATATCAGGCAGACGAATTGATTTTGAAGCCTGCTAGCATATTTATAAACGCACAACGCTACGTACGCTACCGTCGACACTCCTACCAAAACTGTTTGTATTCCTGTTGAAGGACTCTTTGGACCTGGCCATTCGAAAAATTGTACCTATCTGCAAACGGAGAATTATAACACGGTCGAGCAATCTTCGCGTTACTGACAATGCAATTTTTAAACTCAATAAATTTAGTATCATTAAAATTTACGAACAAAATTCACGAATCCAACGTTAGATTAATACGTCTGTTCGTGTTGTATGATAAATACCTCTGTTCTGCAAAAATAGAAGCCTAATACCAAATTGACGATATACGAATAAAAAATTTTTGATTTTACATTTTTCGTTTCAAAATTTCCAGAATGAAAAAAATGGCCACTCGAACGATTACAAAGGCTATGAAATTAACAATCAACGAGCCTCTGTAAAATCGACTGCGCTATCGATTTCATGCCAGACGCATGGCTCTATTTCCGCCGGAAGACGATTCGCGCAAAAATCGGGGAACTAATTAAGAGGTGAGTAATAACGATCGTGGGTGCCTCGTCGATTGCACACGGCTGCTTTGTCAGTCCGGAACACAACCGTCGTTCGTCGAGAATAAAGGGGAGCGAAAACGCGAATGATAATTAACCGCTTCGCAAATAGGCTCAGCTTTGGTGCATTCCATAAGCCAAAAACCTGGATACGGACTTTGATGGTTCAAAGTAAAGCAAACACCGCTATATAGCCGCGGTAAGGGATGCTGCGTGTACCTTGCGTAATGAACGTTCGCGGAGAGACTGCATACGTCGATTATGAAATCGCGTCGATTAATACGACGGGGCTGATCATCATCGTCGACGATCGCAATTTTGTCTTTCGTTTCTTCGATCTTCCGTATCAAATATTAGGTCCAAGTTCTAGCCACTTTTTATGTAAAATAAAATTTCATTGCACCTCCATTTAATTTACAATGCACAGAGTGTTCGGCCACCTCTGGGAAAAATTTTAAGGGGAGACTCTAAAGGCTGAAATAAAACGAAAATCGAGAGTACCAATTTGTTGATTGAGAATTTTTTTCTAGAAACTGGGGAAGATTTCGGGGGTAGGTTTATTCACCAAAAATTATTGTAATTGACCCCTGCAACGGAAAATAATTTTTCCAGAACGATTTGAAATTTTTTTAATTTTGTTGAAAAATTTCACAGCTTCTCGAATTTTTTTCTAGAAAATGGAGCGGGTTTCGAGGGTATGTCTAATGAGCAAAAATGATTGTGATCGACCCTTGCAACCGAAAATAATTTTTCCAGAACGATTCGAAAATTTTTTTTTCGCCGAAAAACTTCAGGGAAACATGTCAACGGTATGGTCAGACACTACATTTTCGGTAAGGAATTTTTTTCTCGAAAGTGCGTAGGAATTCGGTGGTATGTGTAATGACCAAAAATGGCTGTAATCGACCCTTACAACCAAAAATAATTTTTTTAGAACGATATGAAAAATTTCTTTTTCGCGGAAAAATTTCACCACCTATCCTAATTTTTTTCTAGAAAGTGCGTAGGATTTCGGGGGTATGTTTATTCACCAAAAATGATCGTAATTGGGCCCCGCAACCAAAAATAATTTTTTTAGAATGATTTGAAATTTTTTAGTAACTTTTTAATGAAGCTTCAGTCAAGAAATTGATATTCTTGATTTTCCTCCTATTTTGGCTTCTAGAATCTCCCATTGAAATATTTGTCAAGGGTGGCCGAACACCCTGTATAAAATAAAATAATACTTGCACCTCTTATTAATATTTAATTTAGAATGTACTATATATTGATGTTAATAACTTCTTTCCATCTAATACTCCGTGTCTATAACTTTTTATTATTTTCTTTCGTAATATAAAATCGAAAACTCTAAGGAGGAACCTATCAGGATCCATAAAGAAAATCGAATTATTATTAACGAGCATTCCCACGCTTTATTAAAATGTCGTATGAATTTAACCCCAAACGTTCCAAACTGTAATTTTTTCTTGCCTTTCGCTTCTTTTTTGTGTACTCCACCGTTCCCGATGGTCTAGTAAATTAATAAATAAGCACAGAAGTGAGATGAAATAGAAGCCCCCAGCCGAGACTCGTTAAAGAGTTAGTCGAGTGCTTGCGTACCGCATGAATTTTCAAATTCGATTCTCCCGGAAACGAAGCTGCATGAAAAAAATCTTTATTCAATATTGGTTTATTTTTACACGTGCACCATACCCTGCTCGATGGAACCACCCTCCCCGTTCCACCCTATACATACAGACGCCAATGCAAATATATCATGCCTTGAGTTTAATTCCAAACCATACAATTCTGATACTATCATTCACTCTGAGCCTGCAACAATGATACTTTTTTCGCTAAACAGGGAGTTTTAAAAAACCTCATCCTGTAATACTCAAAAAACCACACGTGTTTTTCTATCTGCAGATATTCGATTTAAAAGGGAATTTTTATATTCAGACATAATTTCTACCAACTCTAAATCCGGAAACATCCAGTGGATTATTGGATTCTACCTGCTGCGCCTTCCGATACTATCATCCGTTAGTTCGATATTGAAAATGCCCTCATATCATGAAACACACGCACAGAATATTTCAATAAAATTTCATACACATACATCTTTCAAGGTACAACATATTCCAACCCCGCACAGAATAAAAAAAAAATCGAAGGACGATACTTTTTTGATTTTCCTCGCGAGGCAGTAAATCCAAATCCGTCAAACGATCCTAGGAAAACGTGCAACGCGCGATATCGTTCATCGTCGCTGGCCAAAACGAAATTTTTCGCAATGACGGGACCGATCGTCCAGCCGACTGGCGGAGGCACAATTTCGCGTATTTGCAGATTCCTCCGGGCGAAAGCGAAACAAACGTATCCCCCCGTGTTTAATCATCTGCTCCGTTGTCTCCCTCTCTTCGACGCCGACCGTAACGCCGACGTCCATCGAGTTACCGGCTTAATCGTTACAACTCACGGGGGATCGAAAAAAGTAGATTAGGCTACTTTCGCAGCCAGATTTCGCGACCGTTCTCTGGGGCTAACGCGACGTTCGTGAATGATTCGTGATACAATGTGCACCCTTCGTGCTCTTGTGCTCTGAAGGGAGCACCCGGAAACGATCGATGGTCGTAAAAATTTCAGCGAAACAGAAATTGATTAACACCACCCGAGGGAGGCCTGCGAACTGTCGGACGACGACGTTCCGTGAAACTTTGCAGAAATGTTCGTTATTATAATTTTAAAACTACTCTTTTCTGATTTCGAAGTTCCATTATCAAAGGTAAACCTAATGGAATTTTATGTCAATTAATCCTCGTCTTTCTATACAGGGTGTTCGGCCACCCCTGGGAAAAATTTCAATGGAGGATTCAAGAATACTAATTTGTTGATGGAGGCTTCGTTAAAAAGTTATTAACGATTAAATTAAAAAATTTAAAATCGGTCTGGAAAAAATATTGTCGGTAGCAGGGGTCTATTACAATCATTTTTGGTGAATAGACAAACCCCCGAAATCCTACCCACTTTCTAGAAAAAAATTCGAGAACGTGTGAAATTTTTGGACGGGGAAAAAAAATTTCAAATCGTTTTGGAAAAATTATTTTCGGTAGCAGAGGTCAATTACAATCATTTTTGGTGAATAGACATACCCCCGAAATCTTGCGCATTTTCGAGAAAAAAATTCAGTATGAGTGGAACTTTAAACGTTAATAACTTTTTAACGAAGCCTCCATCAACAAATTGGTATTCTTGATTTTCGTCTTATTTTGGCCTCTAGAATCCCCCATTAGAATTTTTCCCAGGGTTAGCCTAACACACTGTATAATTCTTTGCAATTTCTAAAGGAAATAGCTGCCGTTATTCTTTGAGTTTTCTTCCTTTTATTTTTCTCGCGATGCACGTCTATTAGCCTTAACTAAACAATATTACGTGGATGGAACACCTACCTGGTGAAGTCACAATCTCACTTATGGTCTTACTGTGTCCGGGGGATAAGCATTGTCTTCCTTCTTTCGTGATTGGAAAGCGCAGGATGGTATCCTATCTCGCGCGTATTCTGGATCAACGTCTATCCACGGAGTAATTGAAATTGCATTACAGAACGAGGACGTGTATCTTGCTTAATTCAAATGTATCGTTTAAGGGAGGCACAATATGTCCAAACTAGAAATAAACGAAAAATAAAATCGATGTAAGTGACTCTCGTTCGAAGTGACTAAAGAATAAAAATTTGTTTTCAGAATTAAATTCGTCACGAAATAATTGAATCTGTACACCGTAAAAATTCTGTATAAAATTCCGTCTGAAAATTACATATCGTATGCACCTGCCACGTAAAACAGTTTTGAAAAACAATAAACGTTATGTCTTTCCAGTACATTCCCGTAATTCCAGAATCACATAAATTGCACCTGAAATAGTGGCAGGGTGGCGTATGAATAAATAATCGTACACTGGGGATGCACAAAAAACGTTAATATAATAACAATAATATATATAACGTATATGCATGTATACATGGTTCTTACTACAACAATTTCATCATTTCATTTTCCCTATACTACCCACAAAGAGTCACCGGAAGCGGCAGTCGAATCCGTCTCGTTCCACTGACGAAAAAATACGGGTCGCGAAAGAGCCTCCATCGCGGAACGAGCTGGCTTCGTTACATTTACCTTAACAACCGGTACACTCACCAATATAATATGTATACTTATAGTATATTAACATCATCATTTCTGGACTCGCCTTGTATGCTCATCGCTTATCTAACGCTGTTACAAAAGAAATTGCCCTAAACCTTTTATTTTTTTTTTTTTTTTATTTTTTATACTATTTTCGTAATTTCCTTCCGAAGCTATGTAATTTACATCGGGGATCACCAAAACGAGCAAAGGAATTGCCCGTCCCGTGCAAGGAAAATTACAAGAGCAATTACTTACGCCCAAAAGGACAAAAGATCGTCTTCGGAGAAAAATAGAAACCTCGACAATTTCATGTTCCGATGGATCTATTCCCGTGCCGACCATACAGCCACGTAAACGCGTTTCCTTCGCGAAAGATTGATAATTAACATGCTGGCAGTGAAGCAGGCTGCACGACAGTTTCAAAGTCTCTTCGCAATATACACTTTTAACTTTACTTAAGGTTACGTTTATGATAGCATTCTCAGCCGTATCACGCCTCTTGCACACATACATATTCTAGTTATATTATTTGTTTTGTATGTATATTGATGCACGTGCTTTCATATATGCGTAAGAAAGACGTTTAATAATAACATTTAAACGAAACTCTCTGCACAGGCGATTACACCCGTTACGTTATTACATGACCTTAAAAAAAAAATTAGGCTACGATGAACCAAACATTAGTGTTGCATATATGTATATGTATGACGTGGCAGTGTTAATTAATGACAAACAATGGAAAAGTGTTAATAATATCGATAATAATAAACGCAGAGGTTCGGGAAGAAATATTCGTTTCCTGGAATGGTTTATTTTCTCAGGCGCGTTCCGATTGGCTCTTTTGTAGATCCCTGCCCTACCTGTACGCTCTCTGAGTACACGTGTCAGTGTCTAACGATACATGTCAAAGTGGAAGAACGGTAATACGTGTGTCCAAGGAGTTACGAATTAATATTTACAATTACGCGCTAGGAATTACCGTGGAATTAATTGTCGCTCGAGTTTCCCATTGCTGGAGCGTCTATTTGATCTAACTGCTTACGGGGTTGATCGATGTTTCACGACTATCGTACTTAGCTGATGGAACCCTTTCCGATCCCATTTTCCATCGTTTTCTCGTCGAACTGTCCACCGCGATTACTCGACCTTTCGCGTTCGCGTTCGCGTTCGCATTCAACGGAATCAATAAACGCGTACAATTGCACCACGAGGAGCTACGGAGAATGTCCCTTCAGATTTAAATCTATTTTCGTAGAATGGTAGACGACAGATCCCTATACAGGGATGACAATATTGTTAAAATTTGAAATAGAACGGAGAACCAGTTTCACGAAACTCGGGAGACAAGGCGAGAAGGATAAAGACCATATTATAATACCGTGAAATTCGAAGGGGAAGATTACGAGAGGAACAAGTTTCTGAGAAATGGATAGAAGGTGTCAAGATGAATATGGAATAGGAGGGAGTAAGCAAAATTTCAAACTGCTTCCCAAGGACGGATCTAAGATTTTTTAGGGCTACCAGAATGGCAACGAAATTAATGGAGCTGGAATAGGAGGAATATACCTTATATCCCTATGATTTATTGAGGTTATGCTACCTAATACGGTTCGTGTTCTTATTATGACACGTAATATCTTGCGAGACGAGTACTAAAATTTATCGTTCGTGAACTAAATCAAGAATGTAGAAAGACATACTGTGTTAATAACAATGACGTTCTTCGAATCCCAATTACATATCTGTAGATGTCAACAGTTTTAACCATTCCTCACGAAACACAAATAATTTAAATATCAATTGTCCATCAATCGACACAATTTAACTTTTGCCATATTGAGTACCTCCACTCTATCATCACATTTAATATTATTTATCTAACAAAACGGATCTGTAATCTACCACTCCGTAAAAACACAGTCGAGTATTAAATTCGTACCATCACCCATGGACTGAGTTTTGGTAACAGACGAAGTACTCACCAACACTGGAATATTTTCTCGAACTTCTGCTAGTCAAATCTGAATTCCATCCACTCTCTCCAGCTCTTTGGTGCAGTATTACGAAGGGCGTGTGTGGTCTTGCGTCGCACCCGCGTTGGAGAACGAAAATAAGGAAATACGAATAGAAACGAACCGTGTCGTTAGCTTGGAACCGAACGGAGAGTTGACAAAAGTCGCGGAACTCGAAACGAGCCTATCCTCGATGGGTAGATAACGTTATCTGAACCACGCGACGAGCAAGGAAAGATCCAGGCTTGCTTCCCCCACTCTCGCCTAGGTTTACTTTTCACGGTCGAACGAGTCGACGGTCGCCTAGGAAAATACCTCGCGACGCGTAAACACGCGAGACGCGAAGGGAAAAAGGTGACAAGCGAAATTCTGCGAGCGTTAACCCGCAAACGGGAACGTAAAACAGCTTTACGACGTCACGAATGAAAATTTCGTTCCGCGACGACGCGACACGGCGTCGTCGAAGAAGAGGAAACGACGTCGGGGATTAACCAACACGGAAATAAACGGCCGTCACAGGCGAGAGTGTATCGAACGATGAATAAAAATAACGGATAGTTGCGTGTTGATCGTTCGTAGACCGACCGTCGACGCGGTGGGAAATAAAATCGACACGAGGAGATGCGAACGATCGAATGATCTGCTCGAACTCTTCGAACAGTGGCAGTCGTAGAGAACAAATAAAAATTATTATTCGATACGGATACAGAAAATATCAGTCCTCGAAAATTAATTCCTTTAGCTCCTCGGTGAATGGCGTGGCTAACGTGTTAATTTTATAGCTCAAAAATAAAAACAAAACGTCTGTAATCCTAATAGGCGTAGGAGGAAAACAGGAGGAAGTAATTAGCTAAAAGTCTGCGAAATAAAGTAATTACAGGGGAAACTATCGTGGAAGATAACATACGTTCTGCTAATGTTATTGACCTTAAGATTACTTTCAAGGATCAGAAATCGATAACGAAATAATCACCAAGATAAAACAAAATGAGACCGTTCGAGAGCAAAAAATAATAATTTTGGAAAGAAACGATCGACGAAAATAAAGTACAGAAGTGTTTTACCAGTGTCTTACCTGGACGAAGCAGACAAGTTTATGGTTCTTCGGTTCGAGGACTATTCTTCAATCCTCTATGACGACTGAGAAATGTGACGGAAGTCGGATATAATCGTTTCGCGAGACGTATCGTATAGCCATTGATCGCGAAATGGTCCCTAAATGTTCGCGTTACGTTCGCTGATAAATCACATCTAAAAAGTTTTTTTTCGCGGATGCATCGTAATTCTCGGAATGACGCAGACTTCGATCAAGTACTCGAATCTCTGTGTACGCTCTTTGGACAGAATAGTCATAGAGGATTAAAGTCAGACGTGTTCGTTGGACGGACACCCACGCCGTGTGAAGAAGATCCCTGAAGCACTCGCTTCAGAAGCTTTTGCATGAAAGGAACTGTTGTCTCTCGAACTGAGAGACACCCTCTTTGTCGGTACATCTAACATCACACGAGGAAAGTAATCTAGATGAAGAGCTTATCTCATGACAACGCCGGCGCTGAGCGATCGTTCGTCTTCGTTTTGCGCAGCTTTACTGTTGCGAATATGTTCGTCCTAGAAGAACGTAACGGTGAGGGGAGTTTAATATACCGAACGGAACTGGAATATCGATTAATTTACCAACCGTATCGTTTCGAAATATTCTGCAGTTACAGTGTAACAATTCAAGCGTTTCAGCAGAGAATAATTAAAATTTGCTAAATAAATTTTCTCTTATTATTAGAAATTAAGATGACATTTATAAAATTCGTGTTTTAGTAATCGAACGACATCTTGAATTGTTACAAAACAACTTCTACTAAGTCTTCGTAACGACTTTAAATTAGAGCTGAGACTAGCCATTGGAATTCATTCAAATATTCAACAAATATAAGTTAAATACTGTTTGAATATTTTGCACGCTGATCAAATATAATTCGAATAATCTGTTCGAACAGTCCCAGCCCTACTTCAAACTAACGCTTCTTTTCTAAATGTGGAGCATAAAAATTACTCTCTCTCTATTACTTTGTACAGCACTACGCAAAACTCGCAAAAGAAACCAGTGGAATGTGTACGAAACGAACGTCTACGAACCTGCTATTATAAATTTGCATCACACACCGTAATAAAACAAACATGAATGTGTAACGGTTACGCAAACACTGACAAACGTATGTAAATACAAATAAAACAGTAAATTGCACTGTGTACCTTACGGAAACAAAATATTCGCTCAAATTTTATCAAATGGCCGCGATATGAAATTTAATAAAACGAGAAGCAGACTCCTGAAATTAATTCTCGAGCTGCGTAGAAGTAAACAAAACAATTAAATACGTGTGAAACGATTTAACGATGTAGCGTTGTGGGCAAAAAAAAAAAAAACAAAAATACGAGAACCGTGATTTAATCATAGCCAAAAATGTATTGTCAAATATCAAACGCGTGTCGATAAACTGCGTTTTGTATATAAAATACCGTGGGAACGGAATTGAACTTTCCACGACACCTACGTGCAACATTTAAATTCAAACAAACAACACCGGAAACCAATTTACACGATTAATAAGTGAATGTTCGCAGATTAAATCTCGTATTTGGATCGTTAACGCAAAAACAGGTTTTACGCAGCCGTTCTTGAACGACGTGACTGCATGTAATTATTTATGCATTCGTTGACGATTGGCAGACAGAATTCACAGGAAATTACACGTTAATTTAAATCGTTGGTGCGTTCGTTGTTCCTTTGGAAGACTTTATTTTTAAATAAATTTCACCGATCTAACGCGCGGAGGAACATCGAACAGTTTCGATACATAATCGTGCAAAATGGTTGTCGATAAAATCTGTCAGCAGAGGGAAAGAAATATATCAAGAGAAACAACTACGACATTCTATCAAGAATTATTGTACGTGCCACTTTATGGGAGCAATAGAGTGCCAACGAATTACAACAGTATCCTGTGACGACAGATCCAACAAGAGTTATGATTGAATCACCATCCATAACGTTGTTTTCTCTGTCGCGATACAAACCGCTCGTCGACTCGCGTTTCGATTCACTCCATGCGCTCGCTTAACGTCAACACGTCGATTTGATTCCGAGCTAGCGTCGACGAAAGCGCAAACGTAACTATGCAAAGTAAGACAGGCGTGTGGACACTCCAAAGAAAGCAATGGGAAGAGCTACGTGAAAGACTGGCGGACGGTCGTTCGATGATACGAATCGCAATGGGTGGGCAATGACGATCAAATTGGAACGTAACGACAACGTAAAAACGAAGAAAATCTTGAGGACGAAATCATAAAACGGCACGCGTTTCGTTTGTCTCAGCTTCGGTTTTAGCAGCTCTTTGATTCTGTTCGATAAAGAAGAGAGAAGAGGCCCAAATCAGCGACACTGAAATGGACGAGAAACGGAAAATACAAGATAGTTCTTAATAGATTTACTGCTGTTTCTTCTTCTTCTTCTTGTTCACCGACGCGTCCACTCCCCAGAGATCGTACCAAGGTCCACACGTGTTCTTGTCCCTTTCGCGATCAGAGTCCCTTCGAAGCTTGGTCCTGGGGAGCAGAGTTTTCTCAGACACCGACTGGTCCTTGACCACGATGCAACTGTACGTGGACTCCTCGTCGGACGCCTCCGTCTCGCTGAAGTTCTGTGTCAAGCCGTCCTCGTCGTCCGTGTACTTTTTCCTCCTCTCGTGTCTCTTGGCCTCGTTGTTCTCCTTCAACTCGGCCACGATGAGGTTCCGTTTGGCCTCCAAGCTACGCTTTCGCTCCTTCTCGATGATGGCTTTCCGCGAAACGTTCCCCATAAAATAGGACCTCTCCTCCTGGTGCATCCTATACTCCGACCTCTCGACAGCTTTGGGCCTCTCAGCCGGGGTGGGGAAGTCCTCGAAATAATCAGACTTCTCCGGCACGTGGATCCTCTCCGCGGGCTTAGGCTCGTCCTGGTGGGTCTCGTTGGTGATGGTCACATCGCTGGTCCTCGTCTCGAAACTCTGTCGAGACGTGGGACTGCCCTCTGGACTCTGTTTCTTGATCTCCTCCGAAGTCGTGTTCCCATCCTTCACCTCTTTCTTGATCATCTTCGGAATATCAACCAAGGATCTGTGCTGCCAGAGCGCCATGCCTTCCAACACATCGGAGTCTCTCCTAAACCTCCAAAAAGATTTCGTCCTCTTCACCAGCTTGGGACTCTTCGAATCAACTTCGAAAGCTCTGCCAGTTTGTATCAAGTGTCCAACCGCGGTGGTCTGCCTAGGCAGCAACGGTTTCCTGTTTTCATCCTTCAGAGTATTATTGTTCGTGTCGTTCTTCTCCAGACTTTGGGGCCCGTTCCTCTGGAACTTCTGCAGATTTCCCTGGCCGACGTTCTGGTAACCGTGCCTCTCAATCACCTTCGTCCTCTCCAGCTTCGTCTCGAAGTTCGACTCGTAACCGCGCTCCTTGTCCACAGACACCTCGCGAACGAACCTGGTTTCTCCATAGATCGCCTCCTCCTTGTCGGAGTACCTACGCTCCCTGTAGGAGTTCCTGGGCTCCGTGGGTCTCTCAGGGGCTTCCTCGGACGGCGGTCTCGGTCTCTCGAACCTACGACTCGACGCTCGTTCGATGTTCCTGTTCCTGTCCGGGTTCTTCTCGAACGTTCTCTCTCTCTCGTAAGTGGAGGTCTTCTGCGACGTGGGTGGCGACTTCTCGAAGTAACGATCCCTCTCACGCTCGAACCTCTGCGGTCCCCGATTCCTCTCGCAATCGTTGTATCTCTCGTACGGCGGGGGCGGTTGTTTCTCCTCCCTGCGCTCGAGGCTCCTGTACTCGTTCCTGCGCTCGATGAATTTCGGCGGGCTGTGCTCTCTGGCGTATTTCTGGGCGGTTTGCTCCAACTTCTGCGCGATGTGCTCCACTTTCCTGCCAGTCTCGGGAATGGTGATGGTGCTCTCGTCGTCTGTGCCCGACGACGAGGCGGACGAGGTCTTCTCGTTCTCGTATTTCGGCTCCTCCTGCTCCACCGGGCGATAACCGCGCCTGGAATTGCGCTCCTGGCCGTCGGATCTGTCCCCGTAATACTTCTTTCCCTCGTACTTCTGGTAATCCATCCTTGCGCTGTAGGTGTCCTCCTCCTCGTCCTCCAGCTCGATCTCGTCCTCCTCGGTCTCCACGTGCTCCTTCGCCCTCTTCGCCTCGCGACGTTCCTGCTCAGCCTGCTCGTTGTTCCTCCTGGACGAGTTCCTCGACTGCTCCTCGTTGTTCATACCCTTGCTCTTGCGATTCGAATTCCCGCGGCTGCGATTGTCGTACTCGTTCTTCTGCGGCTTCTCCTGCGATTTCTTCACCGATTTTCGCGTAGGTCCGTTCTCCATGGTCCCACGATCCGAGTAGTCCCTGTCGTTCTTACGATCGGAATAATCCCTCTCGTTCTTGCGATCCTGACTGTCGTAATGACGATTCGACGCGTACCTGGTCTCGCCGTTCTCGTTGCTTTGGTTCGCGTTCGATTCCGCCCACAGGTCCATCGCGGTTCTGTAAAGGTGCCAGCTCTTCTCGTCCCTGGGTATCGTCTTCCACGAGTCGTTCTCCCAGTCCTTGGCGGCGGATTTCTCGTCCTTCTGTTGCTGGTGCTGCTGCTGCTTCGCTGCCTCGGCTATTCTATCGGCGCGTGGCTTTCTTCGGCGTTGTCTGTGTTTTCGTTCGGGCTCGGGATGAGTAAAAAAGAGCGAAAGAAAGAGAGAAAGAGAGAGAGAGAGAAAGAGAAAGAAAGAGAGAGAGATAATAGTAAAAGAAGATAGTGCAGAGCACGAGGAGAAAACCAAGAGCCAAGTACTTGGACAGGGATTAGTTATGCGGCTGTCGAGCTTTGTGGTCGCGGACTTTGCGAAATGCAGGGATGGGGGATATGGCTGCTGGCATCGCAGGAGCCCGGAGAGAGGTGAATGAGCCACCACCACGCCGTATTTTATTTCCATCGACCGCGATAACGCATGCGGAATCTACAAATCAGGAGAGAAAACAACATCGTGACTCCGGATACAAGCCTACTGATCGGGTATCGCTGGATGTTGGCCGTGACCGCGTCGTTATGGAGGAGGGAAGAAATAAAATTAGACGTTCACTGTATTTGTCAGTGATTCTTTCAACGGGTATGCCAGGGACCCCGATATTCGTACGTCGCTTTAACTTTGCTATATCTAAGCAAGCAGTTCTTTCCAAAGTCGTGGAATTAAATACAGAGGGTGACCCAACTTGGAACCAACGCCTCGAATATCCCCGATAATCTTAAAATATGAGAAACAACGATACATCTTAGAAAGCAACAGAGATATCGGAGGCGTTCGTAATAAGTAAGACACTCTGTATACGTTATTCTAAACGCCCAGTTAATGTAATTTAGGCATCATCGAACTGATATAATTTCTAAATTATACGCATGCAAATAATGTACAGTTCTTCGAGAATTCCGTGCAAATGAAGAATTAAGATAGAACTATTTGATGAAAGGGCCGTTAGATTTAGAAGATAATAGGTTCTACGTTGTAATTTTAGAGGGGTACCGAGAACCAGGGGGGTAGCGAAATTACTGAGAGCGGGAATAAAATACAAAGCTCCGAGGTCACGATTCAGTCAGGCACAAGCGTTTCTACAGGTTTTGGCAACGGTCATCGACTGCCTCCGTCGAAATTCAATTAGAGAGTTTCCAAAGTACCTTCGATGAAATTTCATGGAGATCGCTTACCTCATGGCCTCGTCGTCGCTGTAGTCAATATCAGGCTGAGCCGGGGGCTCGTTTGAGAAACCACTGTCGTTGCTGCTGTGAAGGGACGTCACAACCTGAGGTGGCGGAACTGGCGGAGCAGGTGGCTGTATCCTGCGGCCACCGGCCAAAACGGTCGGCAGTGTGCCCGATGGACGGATCTGAGAAACATATAGAGATTTATCGCGATTAAAATTTACCTTTCTATTTTACGAGCACAGAATTGGTTAAGCTTCCGTTAATTTTCCATTTTAGTCCATAATCGTAGAGTGGAAGTAACCAAGAAATTTCTTTTTGAAAAAATCAACTGGGAATAAGTGCCTAAATTTTTCGGCGGGGAAAAAAATTTCGAATCGTTCTGTAAAAATTATTTTCGGTTGTGGGGGTCAATTGCAATCATTTTTGGTGAATAGACATACCCCCGAAATCCTACCCACTTTCGAGAAAAAAATTCAAGAAGGTGCGAAATTTTTCGGTAAAAAAAATTTTTTCGAATCGTTCTAAAAAAATTATTGTCAGTTGCAGGAGTCAATTACGATCATTTTTGGTCCTTAGACATACCCCCGAAATCCTACGCACTTTCGAGAAAAAAATTCTTAACCGAAAATATAATGTCTGACCATACCATTGATATGTTCCCCTGAAATTTCATGCGTATCTTTAAAACGTCATAACTTCTGAACGGATTGGACGATTTTAATGTTTCAAAAGGCAAACGACTCGTATTTTAGTCAAGAGTATGTAGAAATTCTAAGAATATTGGAAAAGTTGTTCCTTAACACCGTAAAATTAGAAAACCCCCATAAACGTGGTCGAAATTTCGAACAACCATAACTCCCACAATAATGAATATATTAAAATGAAATTTAGCATGGAAGTAGAGCTCATGGATACCTACAAAAAAGTACGAAACAACTTTTCCGTACAGCGTCAAACGAATTTATTAAAAATCGAATACGAGTTTTTAAGAAAAATCAACGGGGTGCTGGAATTTTTCGGCGAAAAAAAATTTTTCCAAATCGTTCTGGAAAAATTATTTTCCCTTGCAGGGGTCAATTACAATCATTTTTCTTGAACAGAAGTACCCCCGAAATCCTACGCAGTTTCGAGAAAAAAATTCATTCCATAAAATATAATGTGAGGGCAGAAATGTTTATCACTCCATATGAAGGTATAGTTCAATTATCCGACATATTCGACTTTTCGGCATTACTCATATCCCGAGTAAGACGGATAATCGGAATTTTAGTGTAATTGAGCAAACTTTCACCAGGTATGTAACTATACCCACCGGTTTAGATTGACGTGCAGTGGGTGTAGCCAGATTGTGAGAACTGTTACTGTTCGGCACATTAGTAGGTGTACCGCTGTTGTTGTTGACACTGTTGTTTCCTACTCCGTGGAAACCACTCGACACTTCGTCCATGCTGCTCGGTGTCACTGGTGGCCGAGAGGGTGGTGGCTTACAGGGTGGTACTGCCTGCGGCTCCGTAGCACGACCATTATTTGTTCCGTGACTCGGCGATCTTTGCGTATCATCGTACCATTAACTTCAGTGATAAGGTAAACCGTACTGACTGCGTCTTAATCGTTGAAAACTCTCAAGGGAGCAACGGTATATTTGTCAAGACAATTATAGCAACAGACCAAACGATATAATTATTTTCTACATATAGAAATTCCTGTTATCGTGAAGATTTCATTAAGTATCTCTTGTTACATCGAATTTTAAAGCAGTCGTTTGCTATTTGCACGAATTGAAGACACGTATCTTTTTCGTAATGTGAGGATCAATATTCACTAAATATAGTACAACTTCAAATAGAGAAATCAAGTTAAATTTAAAACATTAAATTTATTAAATCTCCATTGACAAATTTCCAACGTCAGACGTAACTTCTTACGCTAAATTCTATTCGAAAAACTAGATGCTCCACTGGAGGAATAAATTCTTCATTAATTCGGCTATTGGAAACGCTCTCGCGAAGCTACGATCGCTTATCGGATGACCGTTCGAATGATTAAGAACCGCATTAACATTTTTATGCGATCGCGAACCGGGTGCAGCCAGTCGACACGGTGAATCACGTTTAAGAGCCTTTGATATAAAATTTCTATCGTCGCGCTCTAAATCGACGATCGGAATAATAGGAGTTAGGAGTGTAGATGCAACAATAACACCAAGACGACTACGTTTAATGGGAATGGCTGCATCGACGATAGCCATTGCCCGTTACCGTTCTAGATTACCGTAATTGCATTCGACCCGTGGAATTGTTAGCAACGAATACCGTAACAAGATCTGTTTTGATATTGTTCGGGTCCACCGAGAGACCAGACTTTCCCGTCTCTGTTAACTTACCCAAGAGTATCGTCGAGAATAATTTCTGTATACGCCAGCGGGAACCAACCGGTGCTCTGTGTGCGGAGATTCTCCCCAAACTGCCAGCCCTTTTGGCGATCTCCTAATAAGGCAGTTTCGTGAAACAGAAATAACGTTTACGGTGCTCGTTCGCTGGATAGAAAGGGCCACGGTGACTAATAAGGAGCTATATTTTCGGGGCATTTTATGGATTGAAATATTACCGCGGAACTGATTTGGGTTTACCGTGGTCACGGTTGATTTACAGCCGACATTATTCCTTGTTAAAAGGATGACTTAATAGGGGGGAGTATACGTTGGCTGGGAAATTGAGATATTTTATGTACTCGATAAAATCTACGTATAAAATAAAATTAATTCTCTAGTCGAATCGCAGTGTCTTTCGTCGGAAGCTGCGACTGTTGAAAGCGAGAAAATTTAACGAACAAATTTTATCTAGCCAAATATCTATTTTCGTATATATCGAACAAATCAAGTGGAAGATATCGCAAGGCCAGGATGTTAAAATCGATGCGAACGAACGCCAACCGTGGTTATTCAAAACATTAATCCGACATGAAAATGCCACGTGTTCTGGCCAGACGGGTACGGTTTGTTTCATGAGACGGACGCCAGTCCGGGCGTCCAGCACTCACCCATCAGCGCGATGTGATCGCCCTCCAGGAAACTCAGCTGATTTTCCCCGGAGCTCAAATAGGCAAAGAGAGCCCTCGCGAGGGATGTATCCCCCCAACTCACCCCTGTACCACTGCCGCCCCCGCCCCCGCTGCCGCTGCTGCGTGATACTGGAGGCGCCATGGACCTCGGCCTTGGTGGGGTTTCTGGAACCTCTGCGTAAACGAACAGAGATTCGTTCGATTCAGCCTATCTCTATCGTAACATGCTGAGTATTAAAATCGACGACTGCTTGCCAAAAAGAAATTTCAACTTCGAAATTTGTACGTTTGGAAGAATTAATTTGGGTACACGAGGACATAATTTAAAAAATATGATAATCTTCCTGCCAATGTGTATAAAAAAAATTTCAAATCGTTTTGAAAAAATTATTATCGGTTGTGGGGATCGATTACAATCATTTTTGGTGAATAGACATATCCCCGAAATCCTACGCAGTTTCGAGAAAAAAATTCCTTACTGAAAATATAACGTCTGACCAGGAATGGAATATTCTACTAAAATTTTAATGTTCAAAACGGCAAACGACGCGTATTTTAGTATAGAATATATAGAAATTATAAAGATATTGAAAAAGTTGTTTCTTGACTACATAAAGTTAGAAAACCCCCATAAAAGTGGTCCAATTTTCGTTTAATTCAGCCTATTTCAGCCACTCAGTTGATTGTGAAATAACAAAAGCTAGATTATTGGTATCTACTGTTATTTCCATGTTTGAAGACTTCTTAACGTTTCTGAAATTATCTAAAATTACCATCATGCACGTGATGAGAATGAATTTACGATAAATAAGGACAGGAACTGTGAAGACAAAATTGTAGGCAGACACGATAAATATGACGATGACGATGATTACGATTTCGCTGATTCAGAGCCAAGGTGCAACGATATGTACAAACAGTTTGTTTCACGCAAACTATTGCGTTTTCCTACCGCGTTGATCCTAGTTTCCGCATTTCCATTTTCCCGACTATACTCGTTCCACGATCTCGCCGCACCTGGCGCAGGTTTTGCAGCTCTCGCACGACTATTCCTGTTTTACCGCACTCTGTTCCGGCCAGAAGAATGGCTTTCGGCCAAAAACCGCGGCATTTCAAACAGCTCGCTTACTTGAATATTTTTACGAAGTACCTGGTTATTTTTCTTATTTTCCCCGATCCATTTTGCTCTCGCGTTATTACCAACGAATTTATACACTTGGCTAGCACGCAAGAGCATCGCTTTAGGGAATCCTCCGCGCCGCGAAAACGGAAAGTTTTGTATTATTTAGAAGGCCATTCGGAAAAATAAACCGTGTCCCGTGGCAGAGTTAGCGTTAATGCAAATGAGCAGGCGAATCTACCGATGGACTTCACAAAGACTCGAGAAGATTTTTATCTATTAAATATTTCATTCAACTTCTACTCAAAAGCACAGAAGAGAATTGTTAGAGCTTTGTTGTCGAGCAATGGCGTGGTTCGTGTAGTCTCCTAATTTTTTCCTGATTTTATTTCAAAGTGAAAGAATATCAAGATGTATGTATTATGAATATCAATTCAGGAGAGTGCAAATTTTTGTTGATTAAACACAGTGTATAATAATTATGAATTGAATAACCGTGAAAATTAATTAACAATGTTTTTACTAACCTTTTCAGGGTTGAATTTTCTAGGTTGGTTCCACTAATAATTTCAAAGTTATTTGATGAAAAAGAGAAACTTCAATTTTTCTAAGGGGTAGTTCGATCCCCTTGAAATGCTTCAAACGTTATATTTATATAGTGATACGATTAATTAAATTTTTGAGAAATTACAATTTTACTTCGGTATGATCGACGAAGAAATGGACCAGAGATGTAAATTGAGTCAATATTGATTGACGACGGACTTTTCCCTCTTTAATCCGAAAACTGCGCATTAGTGTTGTGCAGAGATCAATAAAGGTTTCGGTAAATGCGATTTGTTCCTCCCAGGGTAATGGTAAAATTGTAAAATTCTCGACGGCGCGGAGCGGTCGACAAGTGGAATTCGATATTCGATACAGCGAACTCTCTCGGTGCTCTCCAAATGTTTTGCGAGCACTTCTCCGCCCAGTCGTGTTGCATCCGTTTGTTACGTGTTCAACCCCGATGTCGACTCGCTGGGAACGTACTCAACCACTCGGATTGGCTACAATAAAAACGACCATGGTGTCGCGTTACAGCTTTCTGCGTCGCTGTCGGGAATCTACGAGCCCCGGTGTCGCTCGCGGATGCAAAATCGAATAAAAGTTTTGGTTTTTTGACATCTGAGCTTGTGGCGAAACGTCGCGATCAATTCACGTTTTTCCGAGGACCAGAGTCGCGGGAATAATTAGCCGAAACGGGGAAACTCTATCTTGACGGACCGTAGACCGATGAAAGAAATATTGAATGAATTGTGCATGTCATAATAAAATGAGATTACGAAGATAATAATCCTCTTTAAATAAATTAAAATATTTTGCAAAATTAATTAACGATAATACGAATATAATTCTTTAGTCATAATGTTCAATTTAGAACGATGAATAATTTCGTAATAAATGGCAATGTAATCATTATCCCTTCGAGTGAAAATTACGTGTGCATGTACATTTGTTGGAAAATTTAATCTATAAATGAATATTGAAATTCTGTATAAAATTAAATATGATAAAAAATTCAGTGGGCTTACGTTAAAGTTTGTCGAGAATTTCTCTAGTTTTAGAAGAACGTAGAATGCATTTCTAGAATTAAATTAGGATGTAGATTGAGAGTAGTCAGGTAGAAGGGAAATTACACGAAATGAAAAATACGTCGACAAATTAATTTCGTTAAAAATTTCGAAGGGACTATCCTTAAGCATATGCTTCTGTTCGATGGAATTTAATACTGAAATTGAATTTCATTCACAATTCGCCCGATACATAATACATTCGACTGTATGCATTTATTTTCTAGAATTAAATGTGAAGTGTTATTAATCGATTCGGGTTTATGAATTCCCGCTGGTGCAGGAAAAGAATTCCATAAATATAATGGATCTGAATGAAGAACATTAATAAATGTATAAAATTTGCAACAATTAAATATGGAAAATTGCTAAGAACAATAAAGTACTTCAATCAGTGCGGAATTCATTTTTTCTCTCCTGTATTTAGGTTTTATTGCGGCTCGACGCTGTATTTCAGCCCGCAATTCCATTTCTACATTCATAACCCCAATGTTGAAAACTGGCACATGAAATTTCTATCCATGCACCGTATTCGATTACAACTGAATTTATGCCCTATTCGATACTTCGAATAACAGGAAACAGAAACGTAGAAAGAATGGAATAAAATACGTGGAAATAAATTCGTACTTGTATTTCGAATTGTTTGTCTATTTTGTCACGGAAATAGATTTCCCTTTTAACATTTTCTGAAGCTTTTCAAATCAATGACATTTGTTTTACGTTAACAGGCACTCCTTGTAAATCAGCAAAATTAAAGAAATTCTCCTTTTTCATTTCCTCGACAGTAAAACAAACAGAAATTGCATAGAATATGACTCGATATGAATCGAGTTGCATTTATATAATTTTTACTCTTTTTGAAGGGCTCAATAGCAAGATAAAAACATAGTTCCATTAGATAGATACGAATCTTAGGTATTGTTTCCTGTATTAATCTTGTTTTCAGAAAAATTGTGCCCTTCGAATATTTTATGCTTACTATTTTCAGGGTAAATTGCGTTGCATCGAATTCTTTCATATTTTTAATAAGATCTTGTCCATGATGTATCGAGATAACAATGTGAGTACTTTGAAGAATTTTAATAAAAAATTCTGTTACGGAATATGACTTACCCGGATCTAAAGATAACGTCGAAGCATGGAGGTTGGCCTCCGACCTTGCTCTAGACAGAACAGTTGATAGGTGCGAGGATGGACCTTGATAAGTGGTGCTCGACATGTTTCCGGAAGGCGGTCCAGGTCGAAGCTCCAAGCAAGAGCTATCCATGCTTCTGGTCTTTCTCAGTTGCGAGCTCATCGTAAGCTCCGATCCGCCATTTTCTTCGTCCTCGGGCCAAAATGAAACTTGCTGAACAAAATGACGAAACGAGAAAAATGTTGGTACAAAGATCCATAAAAATATTTAAATACAAATTATTATTCGAAGTTAATGAGAGCATACTTAAGTTGGATAAATTTTCTTCAGTTTACCTTTCGTTTGTAAATTAATAATGAATTTTTTAAATCGATATCCAGACCAGCAAAGCTTCAGGCAAAAGCTAATTTACGAATGAGTCTAAAACTTTCATTCCTTATAAGCGTTCTACTCCCAGCTAGCTACAAAATCTACTCTAAGAAAAATATACTTGTCTCGTAGAAAACCAACATTGTCGAAAAGTTCATTCCTATCTTACAGTAGATGATTTAATTTCCAATGAATTTATTATTCTTCCACATTATGTGACTGACTATACAAGCATTATTTGGAATTTTTATCACTATTAGCGAATAAAATTTGTCCAACTTAAATACGTTAATTCCTTCGATTCATTTAATCGTATCTCATTTCTCGTTGTATATAATCTTGGTACAAGGACATGAGATTATTAATTATTCGAGTACGTAGATATTCGTACACTGAAATAGTGATCTTGAATCATTTTTTAGAAGTTATTGCTTCAACGCCAATTCGTTGTGTGAATTGTTGAAAGGTTGACATATGCCCCAAGCGTCGTATAAATTTTGAAGAAAGCGCAGCGTAACAGTGAGATATTCGTGTCATCACTCACCCTAAGTCTGGAGGCGAACATATCTTCCACGGATTGGGGTAAGTATTCCCTGGTAGCAGCTACTTCGCGCCACTTATCAATCGAGGGATGAAGAGCAGCTAACGCGACCTCATGAAAACTCGCATAATGTTTCGCCAAGGAGCATTGTCGCTCGAGAACAAAGCCGTACCTTCTTCGTTCCTGGGTCATCGCCTGGAAAAAGGTGTTAAGGGGCTCGAAAACCTAATCATGCATAGTCGTTAACCTCATTTCCTCAAGTCGTTACCCTTATTTAGTTAATTTATTCAAACCAATACGCGGCTCGTCGCCGTTTCGCTCGCTTCGAAGTAAATTACTCGAATTTCTGACTAATTAGCAATTCGTTAAAATATTTCAAAGCATTTTCTAATGCAATGTAAGTATCGTAAGAGTTACAGGCAAGTCTGGTTATCGATGTAAAAGAAAAAATTCAATTTTTAATAGAATAACTTCTTTGGTGAACTTCCCTTGCTTTCTTATCTACTTATTTTACCATTTCTGCGCCATGTAGATTTAACGTGTCCCACGCCAGGCACAGTCACGTGTGTCTATACGTCACATGCCACATTACACAGCAGACGACCCCTCCCCAAGGAGAAGGCAATTACCGTTACCGATAGCCATATTGCAGTACCTATGTACACGTGCTTCGCTTCGACCATCGGAATTAATATTAGGATATTATGTACGTTTGAGTGGAAGATTAAAAATCTCGAAATGTAATACCTATCGATAGAATTCGTTTAATTAATTTCAAAACTTATTTCTCCGTCTCTATAATAGAATACAGAAGAAGATTGAAGCTTTAGAGTCGAAACGTTTGAATCGACAGTGACGGTAGATTGAAAATAAAGCGTTTATATCGCAATAAACGAGAAGGGTTACGACAGCGACGGATCGTTTCGCGATTTTTACGCGTTTTCCGTAACTCGACGCCTTCCCTTCCACTCCAGGCACAGAGGTCTAGTCATCGTACACTTACGTTCTTCAAACTCTGCTCGCAAAAGGCGTCCAGCTTAGACTTCTCTTCCTCGAGAATCTGCATGTTCTTCAGCTCTTTGTCCATAGCGAGTCCACTCTTGCTGGCGCCCCTTGACTTTTTCCTTTGCTTCTTCATCGTAGCTGCCGCTTTGCTGTACGTTTCGGACCTGGTCTTGTGCTGCTGAAGAAACTTTTTCTGCTCGCTCTGAGGAAAGGTATTATTGCATTATTCAGGGCCCCGTCGGGTGACTGATATCCACGCCGAGGCGGGGGTTTCGGGAACGCTTACCTGAACGACCTTGGTGTCTTTCTCCAGATTCGTCTCGAGGGGAACCAGTAGGTCGACGTAGAACGCCTTCAGCTGAAAGCAAGCAAACGGCCGCGCTGTAGCGAGGTTCAAGAAGTCGGAAGATTTTAATGCACGGAAGCACGGGGAGTGAACGCTAAACGAGCTTAGGTAATGAGGGTCTTTTAACATTTTCCGTGCGGATGCGAAAGGGCTATCGCTACCTTTGTTCGCAATGTTGCCGACAACTTTACGAGCTTGTTGTCTGACCTGTTTCTAAACTGGATTCAACCCTGGGAAATGCTCGTCGTGCTTTCCAGTCGGGAAATCTTTAAATTCTTTAGGTACTTCAGCATAGATAGAAATTTTGAAAAAGACTACGCAACGATCGTGACAAGTGGTACTGTTATAACATGTCGATTTTTATACAAGATAATATAAGAGATTTTAGAAAAATAATTGACAATCGTTTGTATCTAAGGGATGAAAGCAACCCTCGAAGTTGAAGATAGAACATAGATTTTCTTGAACATCTATTCAGCCTAGAGAAATGGTGTATCTTTCGTACAATATTATTCTACAAACCACATTTTATACAGTAAAAATGGACCGTAAAATAAAATTTACTAAAAAAAGTAATGAACTATTAAGAAACATTATCCATGAAATACTTGTTTTTAAAGTTTCACCGCTGGTCTTCAATTTAACGGCTCGTGGCTCAGACTTTCTAAGATTAAAGAAGAAATGCTGTAATTACTCGAAACATAGCGTCATAAAACTTCACGACGAAACAATTAGATCTTCCCAACGACGGGGTTCCCTCCTGAAGTTCTAGCGCCACGACTGTGATTTGATTAAATAAATTATTTCGAAGAGAGAAATTGTAAATTATTGTACATTAACAATAAATGAAAACGAACAGATTAATTGAGGAAAATATCAAACGATTGAGAGTTTAATTGCTGTTAAAATTAGCTGTGAGATCAAAAATCTAATTCCAGCCAGGGAAGAATCCCAATCAGGGACGAATCTGAAGTTACATTACGTAGAGATTGATTTAAACTGAGGTAACGGAGAATTCATTAAATCGAGTAAAATTTATTGAACGGTTTCTGCGATTAATAATAGGGGATTGAAATATATTTCAAAACAGACTGCATGAAAATGTCTCGATCAGCTGACAGAATTGTAAATTTATCTTTCCCAAAAAATATTGCACTCTTCGTTCCTACAATTTTATCGATGTCGCATATGAATTGCATAGTACATAAACTCACCCCTATTTTTCTCGCGTCGAATTCGCTCAAAAAAAAAAGAAATTATTTCCATTCTTGTTTAACAAATTTGCTCGCCAACGACGAGGGGAAAAATAGTAAACGTATACACGTGTTTCTTAATTAGTGGACTCTGCCCATATCGGTTACATGGTAAATTTATTTGAATCGACTGACCATTTACGAAGTCGTTTAAACCGAATTCCGAATCGCGCGGCGGGATGAAATGGAGCCGCGTAATTGGCCCCGTGCGCGATATTCGCTGTTATCTAATTTTGCCAAAAATTTCGAAAAAGGAAAAGAAAATTGAACCGACCGCTCGCAATAACAATCGAATACGTCGCGTTTGACGTTCCTGCGTCGCGGAAGGGTCAATCTGTCCGACTGTACGTTGAAATAAAAATCAGAAAATCCATCCGTCGAGGCTCGCCGGCGAAACGAAATCCGCGTGGCTGGTGTTGGCCGTGGACAAGCGACGGGACATGGGTTGATCGGAATTTTTTTTTTTTTTTTTTTCATTTCTTTCGCGGCTTAATGGACATTGATTAGAGGCAGCATTTCGATCAGAAATACGTTTCCGCGAATGGGCAACCTTCTACCGCCGTAGTCGATCGCTGCCAGTGAAAAGCGACCTGTGAAAGGGAAGAGAAATACGAGTTGAAGTGGCACTGTTGGTGCGTTCGAAAGGGCCCGGTGCATCCTCGATGCATTTTGCACGGTCGAGGATCTCCCTCCAAGAGCACGCATGCTCGCGAATAAAACTCCCGCTTCGTCTTCGAACGAACGTTCCAGCTTGTTATTACCGGTTATAATTAGAACATAGACGCGCTTTGCAATTGATATAACGATACGACGGTGGCGAATCTTGCAACTGGGCGAAGGTCTCGCGAGAAACTTTGAAAAGTTACGAAATCGTGATAGTTTTCAGCTGTTTAATAAACTTATAATGTGTGAAAAGTTCCTCAGTAAATCAACGACTACCAGCTTAAGAGGAATTATCAATTTCTTAGTACCTGTGTATAATGACAAGCTAAGACGTTGCCATTAAGGATTTTAAAGAAGCTTCTGATACCACAACACCTTGCTTATGCAGCTGAGACAGGACACAAATCATTGAGTTTCATCCACGTTCGTTATTTGCTCTTATTTTCATTAACGAGCTACAGAGCAACGTTTTCCATGTAAATTCCCCGCTGATGATTTAAAATTATTCTACGAAGTTATCTCTGAAGCCGAAATTCAAATTCCTAGATTCGATTTACATATACTTGAAACCTGATGCACAGTCAATAACCTCGAATCGAATATGTTCCATGTAACGAGATGACGTTTCTCTCATCAGCGTTAATAAGGTAACTTCTTGGTGAGATTTTTCATATTTTGCATATCTACCATATCATTATAACCGTTAATGAACTAGTAAAGTCACAGATTCATAATACACGTCACTATTTATTTCATTCGCCCCCCTAATCTCTTATAATCTTCACAACTCGTCGGTACGCTGTAAATTGAAATATGTGAGAATCCTGTCTCGAAAATTCTCGGGATTGTTTAGCAAATTTCTGCTCCCGTCTCCGGAGGAAAGTATTTTCAAGAACGAGGAAGATTTTTCGCCATCTCGAGAATTTTAGTGCACGTTGCGTATTACACACTCGTCTACGTAAATTAATATACACGTACAACGTTTCGTTGACTAGGAAAATAAATATTCACGACCCACCATCCACGGTAATTTAAAATTTAAAACTGTAAAAAAATACATTATATTTTATAAAAACAAAGGTAACACGAAACGGAAGAAATTCGTTTGTTTCTGAAACATTTATGACCAAATAAACGTTTAAACGACGCATTGGTAAAGAGATTTCATTTTCTCTGGGTAGTGCTATTACAAGAATTGTTACTATCAAAAGCAACTTACATACTTTGATTTTTCTTTCGAGAACTTCTTGCAGCCACCAATGAAATGTAAACGTAAAATAGTTTCTGTTTTATCCCCCTAAATATCAATCGTAATATATTACTACGGGCAACAGGATGTTCGTTCGAATAAACGAATAAATAAATATTCGGGGCTCCCCAACGGCATGAAATATGTATAAACATCGATATTTTGCATTTACGCGAGAATATATTTGCCCTCCGCGAAACGGTGGAATTTCCGACCTGTAAACAACGCGTCTAAAAAATTCGTAAACGACATGAAGTACTTAATGGAAAACCAAACTTTAAAATCGTCGAGTGCAGAACGTTGCCTGATGTTAAATATTTCGAAACAACATTATTCACGCATCGCGCACCCAACGCGAAACAAATCGCGAATTTTTCCGCGGCGGTCCCGCGACTCGAATCCCGTGTAACTCTTTTCGAAGCGTTACGCGACCGATTTTATTTAGGCGTTTGACAGCTTTACGTTCAGGCTTTCTCGTCGCAGCATAGAAATACGTCGCGTTATTTATTCGCCGTGGCGTTTCTTTTTCTTCCGTCCGCGTTGTTCCGCCTCTGCTATTTTATCGTTTTGTTTACGAGCCGATCGAAAGCGAATTTGTCGAAAAACTTTTTCCTCGCGGAAACGGTGCCCCCTCCCCCTCCACATCCCGACAAAACCGCACGAAATTTCGTTCCCGTAAACGTGTTTTGATCCGCGAACTCTCGGATTTAATTAAGCACGTCGAGTGCCCGTTGCCCGCGAAAAAGCAGCGTGCAATTTTAATGCCATGCGCGCGAAACTTTTACAACCGACTTTACGATCTGTTTCCGGGTTCAGCGTCGAGTTGCTTATTTCATTGTTCGCTCCCTTTTCACAGTTGCGAAACCGACGAAAGAGGAATCCGGTATTGCGCCTTTGTTCACCGCGCGATCCCGTGTCGGTACGTACCGATTCGCGTTAAAAGCAGAAACTCGTGGCGTTTTTTTACGGATTTTCGGATACGAGGAATAACATCGAAGGTAATAGCACAGAGTTAGATCGATGCGTTCGAACTACGGGCGTTTGAAAACTGACCGAGAAACAGACGATTCTACGCTAAAATTTCTTTTTTTGAATACAGTAAGCTCCCTCTCAATGACCGCTAAAATTATTAAAAAGTGTCTCACACTCCATAGTTTTCGAGTTATGGATAACTGGAGAGAATGTTTACCACTTTTCCACTCGTTGGAAAATGTCAGTTCTCTGAATAGCTTTCTATTCTTTCTTGCAGTTGCAACAGATTCAAACGCGAGAAGAATAATGCTATTGCAGCTGTTTTTATAAATTTCTGGAAGGAAAATATAAATTTAAACCCCTAACAAGAAGAATGCTTATTTTAATTCGTTGTACTTTTCACACACATAACGTGATACATCAACTGTGCTCGATGATCGTATACATAATATTTGTAATTCTCCCGCGCAATTAATCGACCATTATTTCCATTATCAAATAACTACTCTACTAAATTGTCCGTTACATCATCGTTATAACATAATTGTTTCCACTGTGTAATTTAATTCGCTCGCCAGCTCATTAATTCTGTCCAATAATCCGACAGATTAGTAATGAATGAATGTCAAAATTTCGCCGAGCTAGTAAATTAAGCCTGCAAACCGCATATGTAATTAAGTTTCTTAGTAATTACGTACGCACAGTGTCCGATTTTACTACGAATTCCCTGTAAACCACTCGCTGCGTAACTTATTTTTAAAAAACACACACCAAATTACTATTTAAGAGTTAATTCGCGATTTGAGTATGATGACTGCTTCGTAAAAATTGTCTTTCGTCAAACTTTCTCAGTTCATTTCAGTTTCTCCACAGAAATATTCTTCCGTACACCATGTTTATGCAACATTGACCCGAAACAAGAAGTAATTAAACCTTCAACAACCAGTGACTAAGTCCACTTTCACTTTCGTTATCGCCGCATATTAAATCTCTCGTCTCAGATAATCGTTGCGTAAATATTGTAAGTAAGAACATTCCTATGGAAATCGAGAAGTGTAACGATAGATATCGGTGTTTTAAAAAATTCACGCCCGTTAATCCCAGGTGTTGATTTGTCGATTAGAATCGATGCTCGGATTAATTGGATGGAATAACTATATAGCTATATTATTATCTATTCCATCGTTCGCATAGTCCAAACAATAAAAAGGAAAAACGTTGATACGCGTGACTGGAGGGAAACTCGTGATCCCAGGTAACAGATTCACGGTACCAGCGTTTTTCCAACATAGGAAAGCATCCGTTCGTCCGAATGTTTCGACGTTGCGTTTCTCGGTGCCAAGATTTCGCGCAGCCTCCCCCGCCTCTCTGCTAACACTCTTTCTTCTGCCTCCTACGCGAAACGCGAGTTAAAGGATGGATCCGGGGAACGCTGGGCTTTTCAAGACGGATGTGGAAATCCAGTATAAAAAGCCAGCAAAGTCACGGACCTTCCAAGCCGGCGAAGCGCCGGGGCAAACATCCCTGTCTCTTTCTCATTCTCCGGATCTCACCCTCTGTGTGCAAATTTGAACGGCTGAAAACTCGCGTCAGCGCCCACTGGAGCAGCCCCTTTTCACCTCCGCTGCTCCTCTACTCGACGTCTAGCGAACTGAACCGGATGGTTCGCTTTCATAGAGTCGAATCCTGGGCACTTCCGGGTGCCGTGCGTCAATGGGGACGTCTAACGTTGCGGAGCGCGAGCCCCCCCCCCCCCCCCCCCCCGTCCGCGTTTCAATATTCATTAGACGGAATCCCGGGAAAAATTTTACCCCTTGTTATTCCCGCCTTTTCAGCTGCCCAGCCGACGTAACGTGGCGCGATAAGTGGCGACAGAGTTGATTTAGCCCCTATCGAATAGACGGACCGGTAAATAAGATCAAAGGTTTCTCTTTTTGGGGAATAACACGACCACCGTGAAATTGGGTGACGTTGCTGAGTTGCCTCCAATCTCTTGCAAATGAATCATTAGATAATGTATAAAAAAATGCCTTAAATATCGAGCTACAAGTTTTAGTAGGAATTATAAATTACCTCTGCGTGTTTACGTTCACGAATGATAAGGTTTAGTTTAATTGTTGTTTATTTTTCTCGAGAAAAGTCACAAACTATCTGTCCAAGTTTCTGTGTGATATTTCTGAAAATTCAGAGGGCTCTTTTTAACTTGTAAAAGGCTACCTTTACACCCTTTGTAACTTCGTAACTTTGCAAACTTTTCGAACTTCTTTTCTCGTCATCCATTCGACTATTTAACACGTTCGCTGCGGCGGTTCTTTTTTCGCAGACTTTCAAATTTCCCAGCGCGTGTCAGTCACGCTACGCAGAAAGCGATACGAGGAAATGGCGACGTAGTATTTCAAGTAACACTCGGTTAATCTCGTTTAGGTAGTAGAGAAGTTACACATATTTCGCAATTCAATTCACGTCTGTCTTTATGGTCATTATCATACTAAAGAGGGAATTAGCGATAAGCCTTTCGCTTTAATCCCTTCGGCAAATCTGACATAATGCAATTTGTATTACGCCAGTGAAACGGTTCAACCTGTGCAACGAGAGATTTCACGCGTCTTTGTCCTCGCACGAGCGCAGAATTCAACACGATATATGCGTTTGGAACGATTCAGCATTCTCTACATTCCGATTTTCAGACAACACAATTAACGGAAATTAGTGCCCTTCTACAGGAACATTTAGAATCTTTAAATCAAAGCCACAAGGTATCGTTTTAAAGAAAATTCAGCGACACAATCATACCAAATCAATTAGCTATTAAAATAAATAAGTAAACATACAGAAGCAAATAAAAATGCTACATTAAAATTAATATTACACGTTTCCTACTTTCGCTAATATTATTGTGCTTCAATTTAAATGGAATCGAATATTGTAAGAAAGTATGAGAAACTTTTACACTTCTACGCTTCGATAAAAATTCATACTCTTAAATTCAATATCGCGCATGATATTCGGTTCCAATTTATTTCGTTCGATTTCCATATGCACGGAGGAGTTTTTTAAGAGCGTCCCCGTCAACGGTTTCGATTGGATTGCCACGTCTCGCGACGCCGTTCGCGATAAAAAGGTAAAACAAGGCATCGACGATTGGCTCCCTTCCAGCAGGAGAGATCCTTCGGCGACCAGGGGAACAAAAAGCCTCTCCCGTATTATACCTTTCGCTTGGCAAAAAACCGGCGACTTTGTAATATATCGGCACGCTCCTTTCGCTGATTCATATCACCAGGATCGTCCAAAAACCGATTAACGAGATTACGAAAACGCGTAGCAGGCCTCCGTGGGTGTCTGCTCGCTCGAAAAGCGTCGCGTAACGTCGAGCATCGATCATCGAAACGGATACGACAAAGGTGCCAGTTGTTTATAATGAAGTTCGTCCTGGTATCTTGGAAACTTTTACTTTTCCACGGAGTTTGCAGACGGAACTTCCAGACGTCCGCGACAAGTTCGAGAGGACGCTTTGAAACCTTTTAGAAACGGCGATCATTAAATTTGCGACTTGTTGCTGGAAGGGTCACTGTCGACGACCCTTTCATTTTCATCTACGATTATTCCAGTACAAATACGAGCTGAAAAAATGGAACAAGATTCGAAACGGAAACGTTTTGTTCTTTAAATATAATTTTAAATTGATTTTGAAGAAAACGTATTTACATTTTAACGATTTTTATTTAATTTAAGTGCTTTAACGCTCGAATTTGAGTAATGTTCTTGCTCCCCTGGCGTGGATATTTTCGCACAGGATCAAAGAAATATATTTTTAACATCGAGCAAACAAGCAGTCAAGTCGTTTTGAACGTCAAGAATGGTTCGATTGAAAAATTTCCATAGGATCGTTGTGAATATTCATCATTGAACACCATAGAAGACCCTCCCGCGTCGCGACCTTTCACCGTGACCCATTGGATTCATCTTTAATCTGCGCGAAAGGGTCCATCGGCCCTTCCTCTTTTCGCAGACGATCGTTTCAGCGAAACGCAATGGCTTCAAAAGGTTCAAAAGGTAATGCGAGCCCGCTCGAATTTGAGCCAGACCACTCGAAGGATTCATCTTCGTTTCGTACCCCTTTCGCTATTCTATGAAATCCTTTCTCTCGCCACTTCGGCAATCCACTTAAGAACATAAAGCTGCTCAGCGGGCGAATGTTTTCTTTCTCGAGATGAGGCTTCCAAAATCGGAAATAGCAACCCCCGAAAGCTTCGCGTATGATCGATGGAAATGCCTCGACCCTGTCCTCGATCGTAAATCATTGTCGTGGTTTCTGGAACGATCCCTTCGTTTCACGGAGTTCCGACAACTTCCACTTAAGAAGGGAACAAGGAACAAGGGAAGTCGCAAGTGTCGACTTAGGTGTGTGATAAAATTTCGGCGGTTGTTCATTGTGAAATAAATAATGTGACAGATCAGCGGTTGTTATAATGCAGTATCCACTAAACGTATGAAAAGCAGGATAACAAAGATAAAGAATTCATTAAACGACTGATGGTACTCTATGAGGATTCATAGTTTTAACAAAGTAAAACTTATGTTGCATCACTTTTAGAATATACATATTACTGTCCAAGAATAAATACTTATGGAATTTATTTATACTCAACACTAAACCTCCCAGTTATATCGAACACCAGTCGTATAGTCAATAGGAATTGTTGAAACTTCCTTAGGTGCATAATGTTACAGTAAATGTGAGAATAAACATAGAAGACAGCAAAAATTATAGTAGGTGATATGATCATTAAATAGAGGATAAAATGCCCTTTAAAACGAGCGGTCGAACGAGTGGATAGCTCAATTAGTTCCGGAGATATGATAATTTTCGTTTCAAATCGAGCGTCAAAGTAAATGTCAAAATAAACATGGAAGACAGCATAAAAAATAATATTTTATATATTCATATGATAGAGGATTAAACACCCTTTAAAATGAGCGTTTGTACGAGTGGATAGCTTTATTAGTTCCGGAGATATAGCGATTTTAGTTTCAAGTCGATGCGGTGGCTAGTTTCGGAGATATAAGGGTCCGAGGCGTTTGTTTACTACGGCCTTGTCAAGGCCGTTGGCTGCACGTGACCGTAGTAAATAGTAAACGTGACGTCACTCATTCACTCGGTCAGTGGGTCAACGTGCGACAAGGAGGTACGACGCGACGCGTCAGACGGAGACAGCGATAGTCGAATTAAGAAAAATTACCTTTTACATAAATTACGATATCTCGAAAACGGAAAGTCCGATCGACAAAAACAAAAAAGCATTTTAAAGGGGAAGGTTCACCGCTGCTAATGATTGCTTAATAATAGAGAAAACACTAATACTTTCGGAACTGCACGCATCTAAAGTTTTAGTATTTTTAATACGCGTTAATGGGCTTTCGTAAGGCGCAGAGCGGAATTTTAAAAATTACCACTTCACATAAATTACGATATCTCGAAAACGAGAAGTCGGATCGACAAAAACAAAAAAGCATTTTAAAGGGGAAGGTTTACCGCTTCCAACGATGGCTGAATTATTGATAAAACACTAGTAGTTTCGGAACTGCACGCATTCAAAGTTTGACTATTTTTAATACGCGTTATTAGATCGTTCTAAGGCGGATAGAAGGATAGTGGGATTTTATATCAAATTTTCTCCGGTCTTTTAAGTATAGAAACGTTATTATATTATTGTAAAATTAAATTACGGTGCCTAGAACGTAGAGTAGATTTAATACAAGGTATCATGCTACCGTAACGAACCTCGATAGCTAATCTGAGAAGAATTAAACTACTTCGCAACAGTGGGATCCCGAGATAGCTATTTAAGCTGGTTTCATTCAGTAATTACACGGTGAAAACAAACCTCCCTGCCTGGGAAACGTCCTTCCATGGTAGAGGAAGATATCGACCACTAAATTATTAGTTTGTGGCAACCAAGAATATCTTGCAAAAACGAAAGTAAAAAGATAAATAATAAAAACAATTATTTTACTTAATTTCTGAGGTATCAAACATTGTATTTCTTCTTAGTCGCCTAATTATTGGGGCAGTTAGCCTATGCTGAGCACGAAAGCGTCATTAATATATTCCGGAGAAGAAAGAGTTCGAGATCGAGTTTTTGAGAGATGGGAAAACTGCGTCAACGTTGTCTCATTAGTCGTTACAAATAAGTTCCGAATAATTCGCGGTGCATTCTCGTCATTCCGTTGAACTGGGTCGACAGCGTGGCTGGAAAAGCTTCGACGCGTCTGGGCTGATAGTTTTCATCGCTGGTCGACTTTTCCTCTGGGAAGTCGCCCGTATGTTCCGACAGTAACTACGTATCGAGCCGGGCTTCCGTACTTTTTCTCTCCTCCCCCGTTTTTCCCACGCTGCCACGCCAGTGATCGCGGCTACGAATTACACGTCACAAGGACCATAACTCAAAAGTTTCCCTCTCGTGACGCTCCCCGGAGAAACAAACGGGGCCATTCGACCCGGCAACACCCGATCAATCGACGACGGGTACCTTTTTCTAACAATGAAGAGGCAACAAAAATGGTCCAAGCGACACCAGACGTTTCATCAACTATTTTTGTCTCTCCGCCACGGAAGCTAATGAAACTAATGAGAAGGGGTATTCCGCTGAAAATTCGTGAAATCCAATAGCTGACTGTTCCTCCTATCGTTTCTCGCATCGACCAACTCGTAATATCATGTTTTTATGAATTACAAGCTCGCATGCGCTCGTGGAAGCAACAATACCAAAGAGAAACTTTTCGAAATTTAAAGTAATTAAAAAAAACTCAACCATCCGATCGATTTATTTATTATTCGAATGGACTGTGTCGTTATAAAGTATCATATCGAATAAAAAGTGATACAATTCGTAAAATAAAAATAAATAAATAAATTGGGAATTTTCCATGCATTCTTACATCAAGGAAATGGCTTAGGAACGAATACTAAATATTCGTATTCGACGAAGAATCGTATTATAAAAATATTAACCCTCTGTGATAAAATTTAAATAAAAATTTAGAAAAATCTGTATCGAATTAATATGATCGTATCGGTATTTAACGACCACGAAGTCCATACGTATAATAATCGATCGTTTTACTAAAGCTGTTCGAGTAAAAAGCAGCAGTGAATGTGACCAAGGGGATATTTCGGTCGAGAAATATTCAAAAGGATCTTTTCTCATTACAGACGTAATAGCTATCTGCCCGTGGCCTTGAAGACTGAGAGCCAATTTGACCTCCTTCCATTCCCAGCCCCTGGTGTTCTTGTTTCAGCCACCGCTTGCTCGATCGTCTTACATCGTCGTCGATTTTTAGTCGCGAAGAAAAATGCGATAATGCGTCTGAAGCTTTCCAGGTATTACCCTTCTAAATTGAATTAGTCCCGTCGGCCAAGAGGAAGGGAACAGCGTCGTTTATCTTAGACGGCTGGTCGAGTGCAGCGGGGGTAGATATTGACGATAAAGAACACCCTGAACGTCCAAGAGTAAACGACAAACTAAACGTTCGAGACGCTATCGATAATATTCGAATCGGTGCAGAGTTAACTTCTTCGGAAATGATTTATCTTTTTAAGTTTAAAAAGAAACAGGGAAATAGAATTTTCCACGTAAAAGTTCTCTTACAAAATATTTGCGAATATATTAGTATTCGGTATTAACTTGGACTTTCAAAAAATCTGATTTTTAAATTTAAATATTCTGGCAAAAATTCTTTGCGTTCACGATCCTGAAGAATGGTTTTTTTTTCTGTTTTCTGATTCGATCGAACACCATATTTGAAGGTTCCTATTCACTTGACAACAGTATTCGAGTCTATGTTTCAAAATTCGATCAATCTCTACGTAGTAGTTCAGTTTTGGCCTGTTATTTCGACCCTTTTCAAACACCCTGTCCTTTTATGTATTTTTTGCAACACCTGCTGTCAATTTTTCGCGCAGAAAGGCTTTCTGTAACCAACACTACGTGATACTTTTTTTTAAAAGTTGTCAAATACACACACGCGGCAGTTCAAAGCTCAGCAATCGCTGTTTCTAGATATTTTTACGTACCGTACAAAAAGAAAAACAAATACAAATAAAAACGAATTTATTACGATTGCAATGCTAAAATAAATATTTGTATCGACGTATTCGATCACCAGATTTCCCATACGTGTCGACGACATCGTGGACGCAATCGATTTTGATAACTCTCGGCGACCGCAACCCTAATCTCGTTACTTCGAGCGCCCTCCCCTCGTCGTTCGTCTTTAAACCCATAAAACTGATTCAACGACTGGACCAAATTGTTCTTCCACTGTATATTTCCACGCGATTAGGCTCGGCGAAGGAGGTGCGAGGCGAGGGTGGCGCGAAAGGACATCTTTACGAATGTTGCCAGACGGGACCAATGTCTGACGTAATCTCCGGGAATGGGGGATGAAAAAGAACGCGAAATACGAAGAAACCAGAGGGGGAAAAGAGACAGCGAAACGACGTGTGCGCGTCGGACCGAGACAACGACCTTTAGTGCGTGAATGGCTTCGGATATGCGTTTCCTATAATATACGAGGCGCGGTGGAAACAGTCTCGAGGTCGAGGGCCCCGCGAGAAGTGCAGAGAAAAGGGAATACAAGTTGAGAGACGTGCGTGGAAACCGTAAACAGGAAACACGAACCGAAAGGAAAGCGTTCGCGAAGCATAGAAAAGAAAGTTTCCAATTATTCCGACCGGGGCGAATTATCTGCACGAGCTTTGTTCACCTTCGTGAATCCGTAAGAGCGAAAGAAATTTAAATTCTGGACGCTCGTATCGTTGTATAAAAATACTCGTACGCTGATTCGGCTGGACAACTCGTAAAAATAATTTTCAAACGATCCGCGATATAGTTGGAATCTTATTCCTATTATTCCTATTTTATATCATTTAAAATCTTATATAGCAGTGAAACTTTCATAATAAATACACTTCGTTTGTTTCTTTCATTAAATAATTATCAAGCAAAATTAATATCAACAGTGCCAATAATCGTTCGTAAGCTTGTTTTCAAGGATTTATACGCTTCTAAGGTGAAATACAATTTTTCGCGTCTAATTTTCGAACACTGTGCGACGCGAAGAGGCAACGAGTAAACCATTCGATATCCGAGGCTTCCAGGAGCTGTAAAACGTTGGTCGACGAAGCAACAAATTACTTCCTAGGTGTCAGTAGCGGAAGTTATCGACCACGGTCACGTAAGAAACAATTAGTTCGGTCGAATCCGAGAATGGTCGATCCGCGTTCCCAGCGGGGCGGTTTCCACGTCTGCGGACGGTCGTCGGGCAAAGTATGGGTTTACTCGATACGGTCGCCGCAATTCCGCGAGAACACTCGGGCAATAACGGCCCTCCCTTATTGCCGGAAACATTGTTCTTCGTTCGCTTCGAAAGACGCGCCTCCGCCGCCCGGCTACGGGGGATCAAAGGGGCTCAATCTTCGAAACTTTAACGTTCCCTGGAAAACGATTCCGGCGACGACTCCGGAGGATCGCTCATAACGGCCACGGGGATCATTGTTGGGAATATTCTCCATAAAGGAGAACAGGATCACGCGATGGGAATATATTTTACATTCGAAACGCGAAACCTGCGCCAGGATAAACAGGTCGAAGGCACGATCCTCGCCACGCGCATTGTTGCGATTCCGCTTGGCGTTGCTAACCAGAAAATGGAAACTGGGATGCAATGACATTACGTCTTTGGAAACATGGAGATTTCTAAATTATTGATATTTTATATTACGATGCATTTGGATAGCATTAAGCAATTTTAAAGTAACAATATAAAAATATGTAAAGAATTCTTATATAAAATAAAGAATTCCTGAACTCAAATCATAGTTCCATGAAATCTGTGGAAGTAAACACTATTACTTCCTCCACTATGTCTTTGGAAACATGGAGATTTCTAAATTATTGATATTTTATATTACGATGCATTTGGATAGCATTAAGCAATTTTAAAGTAACGATATAAAAATATCTAAAGAATTCTTATATAAAATAAAGAATTCCTGACCTCAAATAGCTCCATAAAACCTGTGAGAGTGAACAATATTTACCTTCGAAAATACGGAAATTTCTCAATTATTAATATTTCACGAAGTATTTGGATAGTATCAAGAAATTTAGAAGTAACAATGAGAGATGCTCAAAAAGAAAATCCACGGAGTAAAATTACTCGATTAACCCGTCATCTTTCTTCGAACGTAGCGACGATCTGACCTTTCTTTTAAATTCCACCGCGTGTGATACAAAGTTCGCGACAGACGTTCTCGTGATGAGATTTTGGAAACACAGGGCTCCATATCGCGAATGTTCACAGAACGAAATCGTAATAACGCGTCCGTGCGGTCTGGAACGAATTTTCACCCTCAAAAGAGACGTTCGCAAGTGCGTAATGTCGCTCCTAAGGCAACAGAGGGTCGCGCGAGGATCAAAGAGATTTTCATGTGTTTCTGGACGACGAAAAAGATACGAAGATCCAGCGCGCGGGTCACGGAAACGAGGCAAAGGAGGAACGAAGTCTGCGATTAGGGAAGAGGGGGACGAGATACAGGGGACGGGGGATAAATGACCAAAACTCTCTTTTAACTTTCCAATTAATATTCCGTCGGGGTTGAAACTTCCGTGCCGAATTCGCAGCCCCGTGCATTTCGGTTTCTCGCGCGCCCTGCATAAATCTCCTCCGCCTTTAATTGCGTTGGCCGCGGTCGTTTATTTAAATAATTCGAACGCGAACAGTCCACGGCCCGCCGAGGGACGATTTATTCCTGGTGCTCCTTGACACCATCCTTGGCATTGGCCACCTAAGCTCGTTACGAATGTCCGCCCTCCTGGCGAATCGTTCTTATGAACTATTCAGGTTTGATTTTCAGGGGTTGCTGCCACAACTCGATGCAATTTATCTCGGGAAAATCTACAAGGGTCGCGGAGAGTACTTTGGAATGCACGAATAGTCTGTGGGAGGATTTGTTTGACCCTGTAACAGCGACTCTGTAAAGAATCGAGCAGCGTAATGGGATTAAAAATTGAAAATATCTCCCTGAATCCTGTGGTTTGTGCACCGTTTGGAAAACAGAACCGTCGATTTCTATTCAGAAATGATAATAATTGCTTTTTCCCTTTCTCGTCAATTTATCTTCGATTTCATATAAAATAACGTAGACTTCTTAATTTTGTGATTCGTTTTAAGAATACAACATAAATATAAAAACGTATTGATTTTAATATACAGGGTGTTCGGCCACCCCTGGGGAAAATTTTAATGGCAGATTCTAGAGGCCAAAATAAGACGAAAATCAAGGATATCCATTTTCTGACTGAGGCTTCGTTAAAAAGTTATTAAAAAATTTCAAATTATTCTGGAAAAATTATATTTAGTTACAGGGGTCAATTACAAGTATTTTTGATAAATATAAATACCCTCGAAATCCTACGCACTTTCGAGAAAAAAATTCGAGAAGGTGCCTAAATTTTTCGGTGAAAAAAAATTTGTTCAAATCATTTCAAAAAAATTATTTTCAGTTGCAGGAGTCAATTCCAATTATTTTTGGTCAATAGACATACCCCCGAAATCCTACCCAGTTTCAAGAAAAAAATTCCTCACCGAAAATATCATGTCTGGCCATACCATTGATACATTTCCCTGAAATTTTTCAATTTTTTCAAATCGTTCTAAAAAAATTATTTTCGATTGCGAGGGTCAATTATAATCATTTTTGGTGAATAGACATACCCCCGAAATCCTACCCACTTTCGAGAAAAAAATTCAGTACGGGCGGAACTTTAAACGTTAATAACTTCTTAACGAATCTATGGTTATGATTCTATTCTTGATTTATGTCTTATTTTGGCCTCTAGAATCTCCCATTAATATTTTCCCCAGGGGTGGCCGAAGACCCTGTATGTAAGACTCGATAACAAAAGAGAAGCCTCATCAACAACTCGTAACGAGTCAGACATTTTTTAATTAAATTTAAATCCTAAATTCAGTGTCTCAAAATTCATACAGAGGAGGACCGAATAAAAAGCCTAATTTGTTTCCTGTTCCACACGAAATCCAGTTTCCATACGAAATAATATATCCCTAATCGAGGATTTGGATCCTCGAGAAATTCGATTCGCGTTGGGCGTTCGAACGAGCGAACGTCGCGTTTAGAAAATTCTGATACGCAATTTCACAGCATGGAAGGTACTCACGATATTCATTTCCTGCTCCTGGATCTCCTTGTAGACCTCGACGATCCTCATCAGCGCGAATCCTGTAACACAAAGCGTATTTCGATCGGTTTCAAGCGGCGTCTCGCTAACAACACGCAAGCAGGGATTCGCGTCGAAGCCCGTTGGAGCTTTCGCGGTTAAAACTTTCGTCCTGAATTATTCAGACGTGGCTGGGTGTCGTCGATACTTTAATCCACGCTGCTGATGGCAAGAGGGAGGGAAAGAGAGAGAGATAGAAAGAGAGAAAAAGGAGGTGCAGAGACCGAAGAGACCGCGGGTGTTAGGAAGCGTCGCATTCCAGCGGTTGCGGCTGATTTTCAAGCGACTTTACGCGAAAAGCTCCCGAAAGCTTCGCTAAAGCACGCGTCGAGAAAAAAAGGAAAAATTTTATATAAAAAAGAAAAGAAAAACAACGAAAGAGACAACGGAAAACCACGATCGCGACGCTTCGGGGGAAGTCGTGGCGCGGGACTACGACAAAAGTTTCGTGTTCCTGGCCGGTCTCGCGAAAAGTTTTCCGCCTTTCCCGCAATAGTTCCACCCCCCCGAAAGAGGTCCCTGGGCTCTGGAACAAACATTCTGACGCCACGTTTGCTCGGTACGTTACGTATGTATGAGCCGTGGAAGGAATGCGATGAAGAGTTTCGGGGTGAGAATAATTTCAGAGATACTTTTTCGCGAGAGGGAAAAGAACGTGTTGCGAGGTCGGAAGCGAGTTGTTTACGAGGGAGAATACCCAGGAAAAAGGTAATTACCTTACTGCGCTTAGGTTCATTTTACGGTTATTTTATGTGCAATATACGGTTAAGGTAACTACACCCTATTCAGACAGCGGACCAATTATCGTCGCGTTTGCATATTTTCTACCGTAACTCTCAAATTCTGGGGAAATTCGTTCTGTATTGACAGAAGCGTCTATAGAAAAGACAAGTGTTCCCAGTCCACTTTAGAGCATTTCACTTCCCTACTCTTTTAATTCTTTCGTATAATTTTAAATTTCATCCAAAAAATTTATACATATTTGCTACGATACAATTGGTTCTATTCTAGTTGTTTAATCCTTTGATCTTATCTTTCAGTTTATATTCTTACGTGAAAGATGTTGGAAAAGTATTCCATAGTGGACTTTATACAATGTTCAAATTTTGAAGCAATTGATTCAGCAATATGTTCTTAATTTTTTATGTATTATATTTCATATTTATATTATTTTTGATTAATGCATTCATACGTTGAAAATTATTGGAGCGAACTTTAGTTTCAATAGCCTGAATATTATGTACAATAATAAATTTTTATTCATTGAAAACAGTTACAGCTAAAATGAGAATCAATCGTTTTATAATAATTACTAATTACGCTCAATTATATCACGACAGCCCGATCTCATTAATTACAGTCCAACCATTACACATTTAACGTTATGGTTTCCATATCGAAATGCTGACGGGAATTCTAGTCCCTCCTGGGCATCCAAGTTACGATGACGCGTGAGCGAAAAATTGCACGGCGTTGAACAAGGTGGAAATATAAAAAGGAGTAAAAGATCCTCGAGTTGGATCGACTAATTAAACTTTTAATTAAGTTAGATAAACGTCAATCACGTATAAGTTTAAATTAGTTTATTAAGGTATCCGAAATAAAATTTGAGAAACTTTCTGCCCAGCCAGGGACTGGATTCTGGTTCCTGACATTATCTGTCACATAGGAATTCATTAGAGTCCAGTTCTCGTGTAGTTCTGTCAAAATTCCTGCAGCAACGATTATCCATATCCACTGTACTTTACTTAAAGCGAGAATAAACGGAGTAGACACGAAATGTAATGCATAAAATCTAAACAAGAGATCAACACTTGTCGCCGCTTCATTACTTTTTTAAATGTTTAATTAACGCTGGTATTAAATTTCCGTGTTCCAGTTGCGGTTTCTTTTCGAGAATGCGCTGTTCCGCTAATGCTCCGTTCACTGAATCTTTTTGCAACCCTCTCGTCCTTTTGCCTCTACGTCAATGTCAGCTTTAATGTAGAGTCAAGATACATTTGCCTTCATTCTTTTTCTCCTAGCGCATAAATACTTCAACGTGACTCGACTAAACCCATAGAACGGTTAATATCTCATTGTCAGATGCTAGTCAGGTACCATTTTCAGGTTCCCTTTAAATCCATCTACGAAACCCTAAAATCATTGTTTCTAAAAAAATTCCTATTCCATGGATCATACGATGGAGTTAAAAGAACTGTTAATCGACACAAGTTGGAATCTTTTTACTTTGGAAAATATATTTTATCCAGTTGTACCAATGTCGTATGTAATTTTAATTGCATGCAAATATTATAAGAATTATATTTCTGTTTTGAACAAAGGCTCTAAGGGATTAATTTTATTTTAATTTATAGTGTTTGCTTAATTTGTAGATGTCGAATACGTATGAAGATGGCAGGAATAAATCGTTGGTGAGAGGGTCATGAAAGTACAATGGAAAGGATCGAGAAGATCAAAATCTTGTCAAGGACTTGTCTCTTCAGCCCCCTCAATTCTGGAGTTAATATATATGGAACAGGGGTAACCCAGTGGGACTTCTCGACATATGGGATCTCCTTTCCCCGTTACATTTAACCTCGTATGAACCATAGAGGGCTTCGTCCTTGTAACGAATATACCCAGTCAAGTTGGCTGAAGCTCTTCAAGAGGCTTCTAAAACTAATTAATAGGCATGCATTAAGCGCACATGTTTTAATACAACTGCGAATTTGAAACAGCATATCTTCAAAATAAATACGCGATAAAACTACTGTAAAATTATATGACAAATGTAAACTACTTTGGTTACTCTATGGAATGCAAAATTCGTGTTTAACGTCAGATTTGCAAAACATATTTCACAAAAGCTATTACTTTGTCAATGACGACAATGTACGACTTAATAGAACTAAATCGACAGGAGTTTAAGACATTTTCGATAACTCCATATTTTAGACTGAATATGAAAAATTGTATATACAGTTACGAGTTGCATAACGGAACTATTGCACTAAAAATCTTCCACCCTTGGTATCCCCTCAATTTCGTAAACTTCTTGCCCCATCCTCGTGCACCGTGCCAGCCTATCATCTTATCAGAGTCATCCATAACGAATATAATATTCATGAATCACTCCTAGAGTACTAAATCGACGATGCACCCCAGTGCGACAGTTACGCTGGCTGTGAACGCGTCGCTGGCAAACCACCTCCAACACACAGCTTCAACACAGTTCCAAGATCACAGGCGGGCCGCAAAGCCACAAGATCTTTGCTCTTCCGTATTAACATTCACGTCGACTAGACGACAGCTACTTACCATTCCTGGTTTCATCAGACCGTCGGTGAATTACCAGCCACGAACGAACTCTCGATGAACGATTGTGTTTCCCGACGTTTGGGAGATCCAGGAACTGGTTCGAGAATCTCAATAATTTGTAACAGAATCACCGATACCGTTACGTGCATCGTATTTTCTTTTTTTAATCAATTATATAAAGGAACGAGGAGAGAAACAGTACTCCAAACACTGAGAAACTTCTTCGAACGCCAAGGAATAAAGTAACTGATTTAAACAGGATGTGATAATATTAACGTTAGAAGGGATCGTTTCGAAGGAAGAAAATAAATTAAAAATAATAGCTTTGTTCGTTATTTGCTCGATATTACAATCTGTTATGAGACAAACTACAAATCTGCGATTGCAAACTAATATACGATGTAACGATATACGAGTAGAAATTTGACCGTGAATAAAAAATGGATAGAGATTGACTCGGGGTTAGAAGATCGAGAATCGAGTGTTGCGTAAGTTCGAAGGCGAGAAAAACAGCTAAACGCTGAAGGTGCATCTAAATCGAGAGGGTTGAAAGGAAAGGCAGTAGCTAGGAGTGGCACGTAGGAGCACAAAAGAGGGCGAAACCGAGCAGACAAAGGGAACGCGAGCTATCTAAGCGTTCCAGCATAGTATCTCAGCAGTACAATATCGTAATCCCCGCCATACGTAAAGCTTCGAATGGGGAATCTCGTTTACATGTAAGTCTGCTGTATACTTCAGCCGACTGTGCACGCGTAGACGTCTGTATAGGTAGATTTGCAGAGTCTAAGAGGGAAAGCAGCCCGGAATACAGGTTATGCACGTGCACGAAAGCAGCAGTGATTTCTGTCGTTTGTAACGTGTAAAGAGACTCGTGAAAATTCTGAAAATATACCAGGCGATCGCGAGATAAAAATTCCACGAAAAGGTCGACGCTACATCAAAACAAAAGTGTACATTTTAAGAAAATATTAAACGTTGGTAAGATTTTTTTCAGCAAATTAATTCGAACAGAAAAGAGGCATCGATAGAAAATATCGACAAAACAATTGTAGTGTATTGTAATTGAAATTGTAATAATTAAAATATATTTAATATTTGGTAAATATGTGGCATTATATTCTACTTATTCCTCGTATTTATTTTGTATATATTTTGCATATTTCGGTATATTATACGTGCATAAAGATCCACAGTTTGATGATTTCTCACGAGTAAAGAATCGATAAGAGGCGTTTATTAAAGATAGACCCTCCATTAGTTCGTTATTTTTTAAATACTTCAAAGGAAAGTTTCCATTTACCAATTTAATAAAAATCAACATTAAGTAAAATAATTCAGTTGAAATTGAGAGTTCACTTAATGGTTAACAACACAGTGGATAAAAGAATAGAGATAAGAAGGCCAATGATTGCCCTTTTTGATCCTAAACGGCCCAATTTACGTCGAAAACTAGTACTTCGTCCTGTACACGATACAGAGACGGAGTTCCAGTGGACACATTCGCGTACGTAGGTGTCAGTAATTTTGACAGTACGGGGCAGGGGGACATGTAACGCGGCGTAACGATGCTTATGGGGCTTTAGCTGTCGATGTGCGGCTTCGGTGGGTCGGGTTTAATGCTCGACGCGGGAGGGTTTAACGCGTAACGTAAACAGCAACAGCAGACCTATGGCAACCGACCAGACAGCCGACTGTGCTTGCGAAAACCCCGTGACGACGGCGCGAGGTGCCACGTCGACCGCACTTCCGATCCCGCGCCATCGACACAAAGAAGAACCTCGCCGCTCTTGGACACTTGCTGGGAAAATACGACGGCCACTTCCGCCAGGACACGGTTCATTGGATTAGGTGCGCCGTGTAGTTGTTAACCGAACCGACGGTGCAACGACGGGGGTGCAGCGTGTACCGCCAACCACGTACGACGGGGGACAGAACCGGGTTCCTCGCGTGACAAAAATAAGCGATGTTATTCGAGCCCACGTGTCAGAGCAACCAAATCTCTTAACCATTTGGCCACGAAACTATATTTTTATGTCACGAGTATTACACTTGGAACTGTCACGGGACATTAAAAATAAATATATGCATTTCAGTTCTGCTTATTGGTTCATTTTTTCACTGGCTTTCGTAGAATAATTTTTTAAATTCTCAAGTTACTATCAGACTGGATCTTTGTGCAGATTTATATTTTTATTGATGTAATTACCGAAACGATATCTTACTTTAAGTATTTCTTATATTTTTGCTTGTTAAATTCTACACAGTCTAGTTTTGATTCTTTAAATATAAAAGGGATACAAGTACGTTATACTTTGCCGAGGAGATTAAAAAATTGGGTTCATAAAAATGAATAAAATTGCATTCAGTTTCAACATCGTTTGATATCGTTTGATATCACCCCATGAAATTATTTAGTATCTCTGATTGTTTTAGAGATACAGCAATCCTCGGTTGCTCGCGACACCCCGTATTACGAGGATTTCGAGGAAAACAGCCAACTTTACACATTTGTTTTACGTTCACCGCGGCGAATCAACTCGTAAAACATTCTCTGCACACTGAATACATATTTCCCGAAAAGTGTATCTCCGTTTCAAACGCAGACGGTAAAAAGCAGTCGCAAACACTTTACTCGGCTGAATTCCCGAGTCGAGAGAGGGAGTAACGAAGCGACTGGAAAATTCGCAGTGCCGCCCCGACCGTTCCATCGTTTTTTCCCAAACGACGCTCCCTAAAAGCCCTTGTCCGACACGACAGAATAAATATGAAAGAGCAACGAGTCAAAAGTAAGCAGCGCGGCTTTGTCAGTTCCTCTCCACCGCCGTGCTTCCGGTGTTTCTCGAGCCAAGATCATAAACATATTCATCCGGGAGCCAACATTTAAGCCCCTCCATGACCGTTACCCGCGACTTTGCGAAATGGCCACGTAAAACGTAGCGTTGAACGTGACTTGGCGTTCCGTAAAAAAAAAAAAAAGAAAAAAAATGCGCAAAAGGAATTTAAGACGTCGTAAAAGAAGAGACGTGCAGCCTATAAAAGGGAGGAACGGGATTGAATATTTGATGTCCCGAGAGCATCCTGTGTCGATCCACGCTGACAACCGGATGTCCACCACGACCAACCCGTCCGAACTTCCGTCGCTGAGGAATTCCCAAAGAAAGTTCGCCGGGCGCCAAGCTTTCCACCTTCAGCGGTCAAACTTCGCTTCTCCTCGACGTATCTCCGGTTTCCCGAAAAACTTTCCTACGCGTGTTTCACCAAGTAAGCGATGTTTACATTTACGAACAATCGAGGAACGTCTAAACGCGAAAATGAGTATCTTTGATAAAACTGTTATTCGATGTAAATAAGTTTCAAAATAAATAATATAAAAAAAAATTAAAAAATGCAACTATAGCAGAAGCATTTTAAACTTCGCATTAATCGAAGGGTTGTAAAAATGAAATTGGTCTCTCAGCATTTTGGATATATGTTATATTTGCGAAACGAGCGTGCGAAAAGCGTCGAATGTACGCAGGTGGCTGTAAAACCGAGCTCGTCATTGATTGCATAATGTCTGGAACGTATCGTATTTTTACCGGAGGATAAAGTTTTGCGTCGAAGGATCCACTATTCGAGCGGCCATCAATTCTTTTCCCCAGTGTTGTTCCATCGAATTTCTCTGTTGTCGTGCACGAATTTGTCACGAGACGCCACGGCAATTCATTTCCCTTCGTGTAATTTTCTACGGGCTATTTGAGCGTTTAAAGGAGCGAAACAACATCGATATTTCCTTTTACGCGTGTAGGAAGCTCCATGTAAGCCCAGTTTAATTACACTTTCATCTTACAACTCTTCTGATTTTTTTCGTGGAAACGAATTCAATGAAATCGTTATAATTGTAGACCAAGATTTAACGAGGCTCATATTTTTATGCAGTTTATTTCATTTATACATCCTGTACGTAAATTTGGTAATTCATTGATTCGAATCGATAGAAAAGGAATGTCGACGAAATTCGGTATCTCGCATAATATTGGAAACCACGATTTCCATAGCATGTTCGCTCTTCATTGAGCGTATATTACAATTGCAGTATATTAGGGATTTCCTGTTTATCGATAAATCGGTGCACATGAACCAACAAGGCCGTAAACAAATTCTGTTTATCCAAAGCGGTTCAATATTGGTTGCTTGCATCCGCCTTCGATCCTGCACCCTTCCGTTTTGTCCTCCTGAATCGGAAATCGTCCATTCCGTTTGAGTCCCAGTGTACCGTATCGTCCCTTCTATCCTTCTCTTCATTTTGTTGAAAATTGAATGGCCCCGTGTTCTCGGTCAGAATCGTATTCAAAATTGGATATCCTTCGAATAGTACGAATTTCCCTCAATATCGAAATTCTATTTCTAAAAATTCAATTTCTGGATATATTACAATCTGTAATTCTTGAATGCTCCTACTTTCAATTCCCTTATAATTGTTATACATGTGTTTTATCTCTTCATCCAAGAAATGAATTCTCTTGATTCGAATAAAATGTAATTTTTTCGATATTTTTATTGAATAACTGATTCCTTAAACTGAGTTATTCTTTCTTCCCTTTATTCGTGTAGGTACACAAGATAGACACGATAGAAAAATCGTACGTTACATAAAACTGACACTTTGACATTAATTTAGTTCTTTATACGCGACGTTTCGAAGATAAAATTGAATGCTCCTTTTCAAGTATAACACACCGTTGAAAATAACTCCTATCGACATATGCTGCACGTTATAGATGTTTCCATGTGCCTTCTACATCCTACGCTATGCATCAACGTTCGAGATGCGAAAACTTTATCGTACCTCATACTGACAATTGAATAGAGCAAGAATATAGACGTCATTTTATTTTTTCTGTATATACGATATCCTACTATTTACTTATTTCATTGAATTACTCTCTCAAAATCCCCGTTGACCGTCTTACAAGTAAAATGAACTTGTTTTAGCATCTTTTTGTTATCGCTACGTTTTTCTTTATTTTCATTTCGAAGGATACCTTCTTACTCAAAAAGTATCGTACGATCGTCTGAGAGAAACACCGTTAGCAAAGGATTAAATTAATTCTACAGCGCCTTCTCGACTAAATTCCGACGTAGAAATTCGTAACATTATATTTTACGATACAAACACTTCCTACTGCACTAATTGGAATATTCTCAAGAAATTACAACTGACATCGTTCCGTAAATTCAGGCCAGGACGCTCGTGTTTTACACGAGCGTGGAACACTCAATTATTAAATGCACACAGTTCGGGAACTATTTAAGAGGATTTGTCATTAATCTTGAAAGGAGCCTCCCTTCTGTATCCTCTTAGCATCTTCGAATTAATTAATATAATCCTTGGAAAATTGAATCACGGATAAATACAACGAAACTATCGCTCAACTATACAGCGAAGCACAAGCTCCACGGGAAAGTCAACGTGTCGATGAAATTTCAATGCACGGAAAATTTCACAATAAACACGAACTGTTGATTCGTTAACGAGCAACCAATTATTTCATTTCAACGCTTCGACCACTAATTTTTCCAATAAAGAACAGAACTATTTTCCATTAAATTACTATTATTTGCTCGAATTGCTTTTTATCAATTTCATTATTTATTTATAGCTTTGTATTTAATATTCTCTTACTGTTATTGTATTTTAATTCAATATTAAGCAACCAATGTATCATTACAGAAATTGAGGTCAAATAAGTGTATTTTAATTTCGATTATAGAAACATGAAAATAACTCTGTATTCCAATTTTTTTCATGATCGTTAAGTTTTACGACCAGTCATATTTCTAATGGATAGTACCACTTAACGTTCCCCCAATAGTATCCATCTTTTTCAGATTCTCCGTGAAGCAATCGACAACTCGGTCGTAAAAGAGTTGAGAAAAGTGCTCACTGATATACCCGAGCGCAAACGGGTGCATTCGATGAAGCAATTGAAAATGTGTCCTTCAAACTCCAAGTCAAACAGTTTCTCCATCGGTCGGGTAACTTTATTCTTTTTGATGTAGCCCCCGCTGCTACTAATTAAGAACGATTTCGCGAGGGCCTTCGCGGAAACTAAAGACGAAGACAAACAAAATTACGCGACCGTCTGATGACGAGTGGAGATGAGGCAAGCAAAACACGAGAACGAAACGCGGGAGTCCCGAGCACCGCGTAAACACGAAACGTCTCCGGAACACTTAATTAATGAATCAGCCAGAACGTACGTCTGTCGCTGTACCGCGTGGCTGCAAAGTGGCGATAGTCGAAAACGTTTTAATTGACTTTAAGAAAGATGAAACGGGAACAGAGAGAGCGACATCGAAAGCAAACGTTCAAAGTTTACAGATTAAACAATTCCAACGTTGATTGCTAAACGATCGACATTGCCTCGATTTATTTTTATAATCGATAGAAGAATAACAATTGATACCCTTGCTACGTCAACGAAAGCTGAAGCTACGCTTTCTGAAAATTGACAAAGTTACTAACGACCCATTTGGGTGGACGTGTATCGTCAGATATAAAACAATAACAATAACGATTGTACCAAAGGATGTTTTATTTTTAGATGTAATTCATTTTATTTTCCACGAACACGTTCACCGAAAACTGCAATCGCGACGACACTTTTAAAACTCGCACGAACAGTTGAATTAATTAAAGCTTTTTAACGAGATACACGAGACAGTTTTCGTACGAATGCTTCTGTAATTAATAAATAATACGGCGCGCTTGAAAGGAGGTATAATTGAAACAACGATCGTGCAAAGACGAAATAATTGTTTTTAGATAAAATTTTATCGAAGTTTTAAGGTCGAGTCTTAAACACGTATCAGAGTAAACAAGGTTGTTTAAGCCGGAAAGCTATTTGATTATCGTTTGTAATTACCAAATCGATTTAATGGAACATTGTTCTATGAAATTCACTACCGGTTCCGTTGCAACGAAACTCGATACACATGATGCACAAATTACTGTTATCGCGTTTAACACAAAAAACATAGTCGATGGAAATAACTGTTATTCGTAATACTGTAGTGCTATTTCCAAAATAAAAACGAAAGTAAAATATTAATCTAATTCAAATGAATTTAATGTGTTAAAAGAATATTTGAGGGTCAAGAATGCTAAGAAATTTTTATCGTTATTTTATTGAAAACGTTGGTCATTAAAATTCATTATAATATGACGTCTACTTGCCTATTACGAACATACTAAATACGATATTTATTAATATACGAAGGAATAAATTCTCAGAGGTTTTTCGTTATCGAGGGCAAAAATTAAAAGTTGATCAAACAGGCAAGGTAAACCAGGAAACAAAATACAATTTATCGTCGTTCCCGAACGCAAACTTTCCAACCGTAAATAAAATAAAGCAAATCCGATTATCGAGCGTCGACAAGCATCAATCAGCCAGGTTAACCAAGGAACGACATCAATTTGCCCCGCGGCTATTTGATTCCTGCTCAAATCACCGTGATATCCCCGTTCATCCCTCGATTAGAAAGGGATAGGTATCCCGGAACCCTTTCACTCCAAACGGGAAGGCCAGGGGTGGAGAAAATGACCGGTTCTCGAGTTCGAGAGCCCGAAAGTTGCCTCTCAACGACGGGGGTGGATAGTTTTCCGCATCTGTGCCCGCGATCCACATAGAAAACGGTGGCAACCCCTCGGCGCTAACCGACCCCCTCGCGAAAGCCAGATCGTGAAAAGAGAGGAAACGAGAGCGAGAGATGAAACAACAATCGTGCACGAGTTATCCCCGGCGGCTAGCTAGTCCTACGCGCAGGAAGAAGGGTAAGGCAAACAGTTTTCACCCGGCTCGACCGTCTCGAACTAATTAACGTGGGACAGGAGCACCCAGTTGCACGTGGTCGAATAAAAGCCGCGCCGCGAAAACTGAGGGATTACCCCGCCGAACAGACCGCCTCCGATCGTCTGGGGAAACTACCCCTTCAAATGGAACGAGTGGATGATGTAATCTTGGTAATGGAATTGGCTGATAAGAGTGTTGACGCTGTACTTGATATGTTTCCTTGGCGCTAGCAATTATCGTACGACGGTTTTAATGTGTTCCTCAAGGTTCAACGCGGTTGTCACGATTCCCTCCCTTATGTTCACGAAATTTTTCAATTGACGATACTCTGTAATTTAAAATAACTTTGGAGGAAATAAATATAATCAATCGTGTAGATAGAGAAATATGTATTTAATATTTTTCTAACTACTCTAATGTAGCAACTATCGAACTGTATTATTTTCCACGAAAAATATATTAAAACATCGTGTTCCCAGAGTATAGAAACGCGAGCGAGTCTCGTGTCGAGGGTAGATAAGGAGTGATTTAATTTCGTTTCCCGTACTTTCATTACATCACTGTTTCTATCTTGATATCACGGACATATACAGGAGGGTCGGCCACCCCTGGGAAAAATTTTAATGAGAGATTCTAGAGGCCAAAACAAGACGAAAATCAAGAATATCAATTTGTTGATTGAGGCTTCGTTGAAAAGTTATTAACGAAATTACTGTTAAAAATGATTAATAAAATTTGTCCACCTATATGAATTTTTTTCTTGAAACTGGGTAGGATTTCGAGGGTATGTCTAAGGACCAAAAATGACTGTAATAGACCCCTGTAACTGAAAATAATTTTTTTAGAACGATTTAAAAAAATTTTTTTTCGTCGAAAAATTTAAGCACCTGTCGATTTTTCTTAAAAATTAGTTTTTGATGTTTAGTAATTTTGTTTGACGCCCTACAGAAAAGTTGTCTAATACTTTTTTGTAGGTACTCATGAGCTCTACTTCAGAAAAAAGTTTCATTGAAATATATTCACTATTGTCGGAGTTATGGCTGTTTGAAAATTGGACCATTTTTATGGGGTTTTTCTCATTTTGCGGTGTCAAGGAGCAACTTTTCGAATATTTTTGCGATTTCTACATATTCTCCACTAAAATACGCGTCGTTTGCTTTTTTGAACTTTAAAATCGTCTAATCCGTTCAAAAGTTATGATGTTTTAAAGATTCGCATGATATTTCAGGGAAGCATTTCTGGCCTGAAATTATTTTTTCGGTGAGGAATTTTTTTCTTGAAACTGGGTAGAATTTCGAGGGTATGTCTATTGACCAAAAATGACTGTAATGGACCCCTGTAACTGAAAATAATTTTTTTAAAACGATTTGAAAAAAATTTTTTTCGCCGAAAAATTTCAGGGGAATGTATCAGTGGTATGGTCAGACATGATATTTTCGGTAAGGAATTTTTTACTCGAAAGTGCGCAGGATTTCGGGGGTATGTCTAAGGACCAAAAATGATTGTAATGGACCCCTGTAACTGAAAATAATTTTTTTAGAACGATTTAAAATTTTTTAATTTCGCCGAAAAATTTTTCGGCCAGTATGGCACTTTAAACGTTAATAACTTTTTAACGAAGCCTCAATCAACAAATTGGTACTCTTAATTTTCGTCTTATTTTGGCCTCTACAATCTCCCATTCAACTTTCCCCCAGAGTTGGCCGAACACCCTGAATATCACGAAATCCAATTTCGACTCCCCGATTGGTAAAATGTAAGTGACCCGTGCGATTCAAATTTGACGCTGAATGAAACAAAGATGGAGTACCGTTTGCACTCGACAAATTAAAAAATCTATAACTATATTCCTTTTCGTGCACTCCCAAATGAATTCCAGGAACACGAACGGAGGCCGCAAGTTGTGCCCGACAAATTTTAAATGAAATCCCTGAGCGACGCCCGTCTAATCAGCTCCATAACCATTAAGGTTTCCCAGAAAACTGTCTCGCGTCCTCGACGCGGTCGTGTTGGCCCGTTCCCCCGGCGGTAAAACATTTCATTACGTCGAATTGCATTTCCTTTCCGTTCCATCGAAGGAGAACGAGCCAACGAGAGGGAAACGGTGACGCGGTGAGGGGCTCTATCGAGAGACTAGGGTGAGCAAGCGAAGCGGGAAGATCTCGGCTCGCGCGAATAAATAGTAACACGAGTGGGTGTTTCGTCGCTGTTCCCGTATCAGCGCATTTGAAATGGAAATGCACCCTAAGATCCCGTCGACGACGACAACGACGCCTCTGTATCTCGACGGCGGCAGCGGGCCCCTAGTTCTCGCTAGCGACTCGCGCCACCCTTTTGTTTCATAACTCGCTGCGACACGATGGCGCCATCTTGGGTTTCACGTCCCTCTTCTCATCCCCGCCCGCCGACGCAACTCTGAACACCGAAGAACACGTACGCGTCCTCTCGGTTCTCTCCTTTGTTACGGAATCCCAGCGAAGGAGCGACTTCTCGGACGCCAAAAGTATCGCATTACCCCTGGCAGCGTGTCAAGGAATACGCGAAAACGGAAAAGGGGAAAGGACGGGGGGAGAGCGAAGGGACAGGTATTCTGCCGGACTCCCATTACCGAGAATAATTGACCTGGAGTGCTATTAGGGGTCGATACCGCGTCGAGTGTCCACGGAGAGGGTTTAGTAAAGGGTTGAACTGCTTCTGGAGGACTACTCGAAGCTAGACTTCGAATCGGAACGATAGGAGGTTGGGAAGAGCGAAATCTTCGACCTGTGATTCTGGACCTCTTGGATTACCTATAGAAGCTACCTAACACCGTTAAAATAGTCTTTACGTGTGCACCGTTTGAACGCTAAATAATAGACACAATAAATTACTATCAAATTCTGGTTAGCTTCCGATGTGAATAGGAAATATATTGCAAAGGTGAAAGGAGAGAATCTGCACTTTCCACTGTCTTAGAGCAGTCTAAGCTAACAACGCGCATTAAAAATAGTCAAACTTTGAATGCGTGCAGTTCGGAAACTACTAGTGTTTTATTAATAACTGAGCCATCGTTAGAAGCGGTAAAGCCTACCCTTTGAAATGCTTTTTGGTTTTTGTCGATCGGACTTTCCGTTCTCGAGATATCGTAATTTATGTTAAGTGGTAATTTTTAAAATTCCGCTCTGCGCCTTACGAAAGCCCATTATAGCGTATTAAAAATACTAAAACTTTAGATGCGTGCAGTTCCAAAACTACTAGTGTTTTCCCTATTATTAAGTAATCATTAGCAGCGGTGAACCTTCCCCTTTAAAATGCTTTTTTGTTTTTGTCGATCGGACTTTCCGTTTTCGAGATATCGTAATTTATGTAAAAGGTAATTTTTCTTAATTCGACTATCGCTGTCTTCGTCTGACGCGTCGCGTCGTACCTCCTTGTCGCACGTTGACCCACTGACCGAGTGAATGAGTGACGTCACGTTTACTATTTACTACGAGTCACGTGCGGTCAACGTCCTTGACAAGGCCGTAATAAACAAAGCTTCGGACCCTTATATCTCCGGAACTAGCCACCGCATCGACTTGAAACTAAAATCGCCATATCTCCGGAACTAATAAAGCTATCGACTCGTACAAACGCTCATTTTAAAGGGCGTTTCATCCCCTATCCGATGACCATATCAACTATTATAATTTATGCTATCTTTCATGTTTATTTTGACATTTACTTTGACGCTCGACTTGAAACAAAAATTGTCATATCTCCGGAACTAATAAAGCTATCGACTCGTACGAACGCTCATTTTAAAGGGCGTTTCATCCTCTATCATATGAATATATAATCTATTATAATTTCTACTGTCTTCTATGTTTAATTTCACATTTATTTGACACTACACACCCAAGGAAGTTTCAGCAGCTCCTATCAATTATACGACTCGTGTGCGATAAAACTGTACGAACAAAATTGAACAAAATTAAATAGTACACGGTTGAAAAATTACTGGTAATTAATTCGTACATCAAGGAGTTAATGACTGTGATATTCGCGTATATAACGGTCGCTGCTTTAAATATTTTATTGGAAACGTTGAACGTTAAATATTTTTTACGATCACTTTGAATTATTTATTAATTATTCTACCGATCGATAGAACGTATAAATGTATTTATGAATATAAATTAAAAACGACCTCTTATTTGCATGCCCATTTTTATTGTTTTCGTCCCTAGATTTCTTCTCGTGATATTTTTCATGTATAAAGAAACGCATCCGGGCATCAAATTATTTTAGTCAAACGACGAGACATGCTGGCATCGCGATAAAGTATTGCTCAGTTCTCAGGAAAGCAATTTCGCAGTGCACAGTTACGCTGAATTCCTTATCTCATTATCGGATCGGTGGGTGGGGAATCTCGATTCGAAACGTCGGTACTTCCCCATTTTATTGCACACAGATAAGATCCCAGCGATAAGCGAGAGACATCAAGAAAGTTACCTTACCCTAATTGGCGGATGCCTGCGAGCGAAAACGTTTACAAGATAAAATAACCCGATGATTATACCCTGAATAAAGCCACGTTCCGTTCTCGATAAGCTCGCGTCTTGAAAGATGGTAGCTTAAACCACTCGTGTCTTCAACAAAATTGAAATTTCAACGCTACGTTAAATTCTATTTTATTTGTTCGAAAGTTATAAAACAAATCAAGAGAAAAATAGCGAACAAGAGCTTGTTTTATTAGCTCCAACGAAGCAACGTTTTATTGTCTAAATTAATTTAGCGTCCAGCGAGATTAATCACCAAAGTGCTAAAACGCGTAGCCATACGATTGAGAGCTCGAAGAAGCTTGCCGCTCGACCAAGCAAATTCCCATCTCTCTCGTCGCGAATGTTTTCGCACGTGGAACGCAACACCGAGATGCACTTAGCTGCAACCACGACACGAAACATGCAACGGAACCAAACATAAATACCAGCGAACCTTCTTCAGCCGCGACTGTGTACTCGCAAACTATATTAAGCTCAATTAGTCAGTTACACACAGCTCGGACGGAAACTAGAAAGGTGCTGGAAGTTTATTGCGCGATATATCCTGCGATAAAACTGTGTCAACGCGTTCAGAATAAAAATAAGAGATCGTAGAAATTATAACAAAATGATTTTGCTCGAGTTCCAGTTTCGAAACGTCAGTGATTATATATCACGATATAAAAATGATAGACCAGCGATATTAATCTGCTCCGTTCATTCAAACTGTGTTCTCTATTTAGAACCATCGAAGGTGATCAACTTTTATCATTTCCTAACTGAAAGGTCGCCTGCACGCTCGTTCGTGGTCTTTCTAAGCAATGATTTACTAAGACGATTACAAGGGCCATTGTTTTAGACTATGTGAATGGAAACTGGCTTCCGGGTATGTTATGCAAGACAAGCGTGACAATGGATACGTGCCCTTTGATGCAAAAGAATTAGAGTAAAGAGAAGCAAAGGCAAACGTTTGACAAGGGAACGTAAATAACGAAAAGGATTGCAGGAACAATCAAAGGGTATTACGAAACCACTTTGCGTGAATGAAGATTCGATTTAGGCGATTAAATTTACCGCGGTTCAATGGGGTATTACGAGAAAGAAAAAATGAGAACTAATTTCCTGCAGAATATTAGGGTACGTAATCGGTTGATTGATTAGTTCGTAATACCGAGAGCAGGTCAGCTGTGGTTCGACGTTGCTCGGGAAGCATTAACCAGATAATTGAAGCAATAAACACACATGGGTACGCCGGTGTGGTGGGAAACAAATATACTCTTATTCGTAGCCTTATATCTCTCGTAATGCGATGATAGAACCATCTTTACAGTATGAACGTACTAAAGAGTTATAACGATATTAAACGAACGAGAAAATTCAACAAATATTTAGCTATACATCAGATGAGACCCAGAAATAATACAATAGAGAAAAAACGATACCTAATTCGGCTGCCAATTTTAGATGATAATATATTATTAAGGGCGTGAAGAAATATAGTTTGAACGTTTTTATAATATTGCATACAAAATAATATTTCCTTGCACACTTAATACATCTGTATATTCTTCCAAAGTGCTCCAAAAAGAATTTGTATCGTCAACAAAATGAGCTCAAACTTATAATATCAACACATTGACTAGCCATCCATATATGGGTGACACGATATTTTATTAAGGAACTAAAACAATTCTCAAGATGTTAAAGAAAATAAATCCAGATAGAATTCACGAATTTTAGTCTGTAAAAATAAGTTGAATAACAAATTATTGCTGTTGGAGAGGTTGCTCTGGCAAACATATTCAGAATATAATTTCACCAATAATTACGTCAGTAGTTAAACAACAGAGGTAACGCTGAACTTAAGGTCAAGGATCGCCGAACACGTGGACGATATCATTCTCGGTGGATCGCGTGAACGAAATCACGATTCAGGCGCGAATTGCGTCCGCGAATAATTTATCGTATCCGGGCTCGATAAATCCGGCGAAACGCCGCGATCGTGGCTCGTTACATTTTCATTCCTCGTCACGTATGCACGGGCCTCGGGAATCCACCGAGGCGCAATTTTTCTTTCTCCGCGTGGGAGGTGGAGGGGGCGTGATCCTGGAGCGAACTCCGTCGAAAATCAAGCCCCGCGAAAGATTTCGGTATTCCGCGGGAGTAATGGTTCATAAGGCAGGAGATCGTAGGACGTATCCCCGTGGAAGACGGAAGGTGGATTCGCCGGATAAACGCGAGATAGAGCTGTCAGGAAGAGGGATGGAGCGCGCGCGTGCCGCCTCTCTCGTGTGTTTCGTTATTCAACGCCGTGTAACGCGTTCACCGGGTCCCTCTTTGTCTGCGTAACCATTTGTCCCGAAACTTCCGGTCGCTGTTGTTGCGTCTTTGCCACGCGTGTTTGCTTTACCTATGCTTTCCGCGTTGACACGTACCGCTTGGGCTCTTGTATGACTATGCATTTCTTCATGCAAATTTCCCTGTGTCTCTTCGTGCACAGACAGAGAAACGGGAACGATGGAAGGATTGGTACGAACGAATTTCGCCGCAACGCCGTGCTCGAACTCGTTTCGCTGAAACCAGCATCGAGCTGGGTTTCCGCGAGATTCGCGGATTTAATTTAACGACAGTTGTCATCGAGCATTTAGGATCGAATAGATTACGTCAGAGGGTGTTTATTCGAACGCAGAAAAATGTGAAGTTAAACTAGTTTAACAAGAATTGGACGCGATTTCATAAGAATTGCTAGATTCACTGAACTGGAAAGTTCTTGTCAGTTGCATCTCGAAAATTCACAATGTATGACAATCTATTGAATCGAAGTGGTTTCAATTTTATTATGTACGATTCGAGAATGCAAAGAATCCGAAAGTTCCCGTACAAAATCGCCAAATTCTATCGCGAAAAGTTTAGCAATGTCGACCCATCAGGGATCGCCGAGGACGTCGCGAAACGGCCGTGACAACGTTTCCTTAAGTGCGTCCCGACGGATCGCGTCGGTGTGTGGCATCGAACACACCGGTTCTCGTAGCAGCTGGATATTATACAGAGGAACTACCATTCCGAGCACGCAAAAAGGTATAAAGCGAAATAAAATAAAGTGTAAGCGAGCTTTTCCCGGGGGAGTGTGATTCTACTTTAGATTAAATTCCGAAGCAACCGGCTCGCCACCCCTCGTGCACACCCCTTGCTAGCGTCCTCGCCACCCCTGTTACCTATCTCGTTTTGGAAAGTAAGGTTTCCTCGCTTCTCCAGACGATTCCACGGCGCGGGGGTGAAACGTTTTTGTCGATTGAGCAGACGGTTTTGCTGTAATTATCGGTCTACGGGCACACCCCAGTTGTTTTTCCGCCGAGCGAGATTTTTGTACGATTGCATTCTGTTTGGTACACGGTTGAGAAGAACCCGTTGATAATATCTCGGATGTGTCTACCGTTTTTGCTACCAGTCGAGGATAAATCGAACGATCGGAGAAGAAATTATGTACTCTTGCAATAAATAGCAACCGCTTGAAAGGCCAGAGACAGCCTCGAGAAGTAATAAATGTTTACGTGTTTCAATAATTCCGTAGTTAAAACGACCGCTAAAAATACCGCCAGATTTAAGACCGCTGAAAGGTAAATCCTAATATACCGCCTATCTATTCTGCAGCTGTCTACCCTTCTTTCAGGATGCGTTCAATCCACTCTGGAATTTGTTTTCAAGCCTCGAGGAAAGAAACGGAGATGTCAGCATATTGGAACGGACACCTTCGGGACTGAGAAAGGAAATATGACAGTGAAAAGGGAAAGCAAATAGGTTTCAGGTGTACTTCTAAGTGCTGTGATATTCAATATCTCAGGAGAAATATAGAAGTTTACTTTCTCGCTGATTCGTACGTTTTTAATCAATGAACTGTAGTCTATAACTAAGTGTTAATTTATCGAGAAATAGATAGTTTTATAATAGTAAGAACTGTTTTTTTTCTGTTTCTTGAATAGTTGAATATATCTTAGACAATTTTTGAGAAGGTGGAGGGTGAAAAATGATGAGAACTACTGTCCTGTATGATCGAAAATTGACGACTGCTGATCTAACAAGGGATCAAGTTAGTAGCCACACTGTGATTGAGTAAGCAGAACGCCACTCAAAGTCGGAGAAGTGGCTTTGAGTGACCAGTTGATGTGGTGCTTGCTCCAGTGTAACTGACCACACAGATGTTTACAAACAACGTTTTGTGCCTTGTGTACGATCCTGTTAACTATTCCGTAAGCATACGATGATCCGTACTATCGAGGACTCATAATTGCTTACCTTTGTCACAAATATACCGGAGAGGGTGACTCTGGATGCAATTCAAATTCAAACACAATTTAAAAGTAGAAAATTTGCTTTGAAACTAAGGAAAATCGAAAGAACTTTGCTCAAGTCAAACAGAATAATAAAAATTCACGTTGGTCAAATGATTTCGAGTCATCGTTCGAACGACGTGAATTCGAACACATAATTTGAACTGCATAAACAGAGAATATACTTTTTATCCAAAGGAAACAACCCAGACTAGAGGACGAATTTGTTTCCACGTTTGTCTCGAACCGGTAAATTTTCATGAGCGCGCCGGGAATACTTTTCCATGCATTAAAATGTTATAAATTTTATATTCGGGAATTATTCCGTCGCCCCGTGTAACGCGTCTGGATTTATCACGAAACAGCGCCGTCTATTTAGATCAGTTTCACTCATCCGCGAAGGGTCCAACTGTGCAACACGCGCGCCAATTGCAACACGTTAAAATATGTCGATGAAACTGTATCGCGCGTGGATTAATCCCGCGTTTTTATCACGGTTGGACAACGGACTCTGTTACGCGAATTTTTCACCGAATGAAACCACGCTGAACAACCGACGATAATTAGTTCCCCGACATAATGGTGTCATTAAGCCAATTAAAACGGATCGTGCACGTGCGCATCGCAGGGCCAGATGTTTCGACGAACGATGACGAGAAGTTCCATCAAGGGCCTGTCACAGATGCGATCTTATAAAGTTTCGCCGTCTGAAGCGGGTTGGACGTCTCGAGTGGGTGAGAATAAGCAAAAGAGAAAGCTTGAAAATTATGTGAATTAATTTAAATGCAAGTTTTTGTTTTGATTGGAGTGAATTTTGACGTACATGTTTTATCGTGTTTGGAATTCCAGTACAACTCAAATTTAATTATCTCAAAAACAATGTCTCGAAAGTTAAAGTTTCGAACATCTGTTGTCAAACGTTTCACAGATACATTTCAATGTACAAATGCATACCTGTAAACATTTTGTACTTCAGAAAACTACAATGGAATCGCAAGAATGCATTTTCTAAAACTTAATACGCTCAATTTAATATACAAATACGTTCGAAAAGAGTTACTTTGGCCTCCATTTGTTCAAAAAAAATTTTCAGGAAATTTAGTGATCCATAATCTTTATTATCAGAATCCTCACATAACGAGTCGATGGTTGGATAGTTTACGATTACCAAATACCGTATCATGGTTAAACGTAGGACGAAATAATTACAAGTGATATAATTAACTTCCCCTGCATCCACTGCACTCGCTTCTGATTCCCAGTTAAATTAACTGGCCTGTCCCTTGTTACGTTCGGCCACGTCCGCAAAAAAGCGAAAGAACAAAAGGGGGACACGCGAAGACGAGACGCCTCTATCCAAAGGGGAAAGCCCCGTGCTCGGAAGTACGTTTACGGTGTCCCGACTTGGGCATAATTAATCCGGAATAATTTCTTTCTTTCCCGCTTTTACCTTTTTCCATTCGCGCGCGCCTTTGATCCTGCCACGGTGGACGGGTCTGACGTTCCGGTTTGTTCGAGGGGAGGCTAGGGGACAGAGAGGGGGCGCGTTTGTTGCCCGGGACAACGTCGAGGAAAATTCTGGGTATGGCGTCGCGACGCGTCCACAGGCTCGTCGTCGTTGCACGAAGGACTACGTACGAATTTTGGTCGACGCGCTGATCGTTTATCGCGATCGCATAAATTCCAAGGGTCGAATGCTACTCGCGTATCCGGCCTCGTATTTTCCTCCTTTCCTCGATTCTGCGCCATTAGCCCGGACTCGCGATTTTTATCGTCCGTGGCGCGGCAAAAATTTAGGGACCCCGAGGGGAACATGAAGAGAAGATGAGTACCGGTCCCGCGCGTACTCGGTTTCATCGTAACGTGTCGCTAGAACCTTACTATGGTGATGTGTTTTACTCTCCTTTGCGCCACAACACACTTGGACGGACTAGAATTTATACACATTTTTTCCAACTGGGAGTACACGAGCTTTGAAAAGTAATTTCCGTGGAAAAGTGCCAATGTAAGTCGAATAGGGTCTCATGTGTCACTAAAGAGCCCTTTAATATTTATTACAGTGTCCTAATAGTATCCTTCTTACTCTACAACTTGGATTTTGAAATGTTACAATCCTTCGATCCGGGCAGAAGTTATGATGTTTTAAAGATACGCATGAAATTTCAGGGAAACATGTCAATATTTGTTTTTGAATTTTTTTGTCAAAACTGCGTAGGAATTCGATAGTATGTTTAATGACCAAAAATGATTGTAATTGACCCCTGCAATCGAAAATAATTTTTCCAGAACGATTTGAAAAAATTTTTTTCCGCCGAAAAATTTCAGGGAAATGTATCAATGGTATGGTCAGACATTACATTTTCGGGAAGGAATTTTTTTCTCGAAACTGCGTAAGATTTCAGGGATATGTCCAAGGACCAAAAGTGATTGTAATCGACCTTTGTAACCGTATATAATTTTTTTCGAACGATTTGAAATTTTTTTTCAGCGAAAAATTTCAGCACACTGAATTTACCTTAATTCCTCGAAATTGATAAGAAATCAAGACTATGAGAGATCTATTTCTCTATTATCCATGCTAAAGCAGAGTGTATTTGTGCCAGAAGATGGTGGAATAAAGTCAACGCAGTAACGTTAGCTTTGCTTGCGCAACCAGCTCGACGCCAATCAACGTGCTTATGGAACAAGATTAAAACAATTTCCGTAACAGTGGATCGCGCTGGTTCGATTTTATAATTAAATAAACCGAACACAATCCCGCGATCCCTGGCCCACGGGCTGTTTTACTACTTTCTCCCCTTCGAATAACAGTGACGCACAGTTTTTCGCTCTAACACGATTGCGTCGACGCGCGTACAAATGTCGAGTGCAATAATTCCGAATCAATTACGCTTCTGACTGAACAGTTTTGCCGCGCCCAGCGTCGTGTTTGAATCGAACACTCCACGCGCATTCCGCTATAATAGACGCAATTTCGAAGACAACCATAATCAATACCTTCGCTTCATTCGTTGATCAGCTGCGAGTTTCGAATCGAGATCAATTCTCCGTGTTAAAAGTTACAGAAGAATAACGAGGTTGCACGAAATAATAAGTCAAATCGAATTACACTTGCTAAAACAAGTGGAAACAGTTTTGTATTATTAAATTGGATAATATTTAAAAAGTAAATTTAAGAACTTGAAAACTGAACAAATTGAACAACTGAAAAGATATCGTATTTCAATAATGAATGAACTGTTCAAAGAGTACGTAAAAGCAAGAGAGATCGTAGAATAGTTTGATCGATGCGAATCGTTGGGCTTCGAATTTGAATTAAACGAGTACGTTGAAAGCAATACTGAAATGCACAGAGGATTCCATTTAAATTACAATGGCACGGTTTCAATTTCAAATATATCACTTTACCGAAAACGTTTATAGCGAAGTGTCGCTTATGACGCGAGTGTATTCTATCAGCCTGGCCATTAAATGCTAGCTATAATACGTTTCATGCTTCCTGCGGTTGCGTGGGTTACCTGGAAACGCGTAATTTGCAATAATGAAGACGAGTATGTTACGATGAGAATACACGAATGGTACAAAAAGAAAAACTATACTTGTCAAATATTTTTAATATTTTTAACGTACGCTTTAAATTTACCAAAATAAACAGCTTGTTTGTAATATTACTAAACGGTTTGATTCATCAAATTCTATTTTTTCGTTATTTTATCAGCAGTTTCAATGTATTCCTCTTTTTTATTTATTCAGCGGAACACTTTTGTCCGTAATTTTCGAATTCAATTCTAACGATCGCGTATTGATACGGGTTGAAACCAACCCCTTTGATCAAATATAAAAATCTTATTATCGGCTGACGCGAACGTGTAAACAAACGCCAGCGAATGTAACAAATACAGAGTTACAAACTTTCGCGATATTCGATCAAAGAGATGTTGGTGCCAGAAGGGAAATTTACAATGTGCACGGGGAACTGAGAGGATTATATTACACAATGCGTCGATCCAGTTGAACAAATTCCTTTGTACAAGGGTATTTCAAAAATCAAAAAACACAAATTACAAAATACTTCATTAATGATATCGTGTTCATCAACTTGTCTATTTTAAAGTAAAAGCAATTTTATTTTGTCACATTCATCAAGGGATAGATCAAACTTGAAATATTTTTTTTCTATAAATTTATAAAATATACTTTTCGATCAACGATAAGCAAAAGCAAAATAACAATTTGTTTAGGAATAGTACCACGTGTGTAATAATGGATTTAGACGAAGTGAACATAGATTAGGGTGGCTTAGATTAGTATAACGAGGAACGAAACGACAGATATTATTTGGAAAATAGTAACTTCGGCTTCCTTGGCAGGTAGCATGAGTTAGAAGAGGGTAGGGGTGACGTCAGAACGACATTAACAAAAGCAATCGTTAATGTGATTAACGAGCAGGAGAATGTGGATAGTACGATACCGACGCGAACGCTATTACGAGCTTTATTAATTGCCATCCGCGAGTAATTTGCTTCCCTTGCGCCACGGACGAATGGAGGAACCGTGAGATGGTTTACTGCCGAGTCAGCCTGACAGATTCCACTGTTTGTCTTTGCGGCGAGAGGCTTCCAAAATTTCAGACATCTTGTATACACGACGCAGAGCGTGTACAATAAACATTTACCTAGTACTCAGGGACACAGTGTCAATTATATCAAAACTTTGCTAAAACTGACTTTAGAATACTCGAACACCAAGGATTAGTTTCAATTAATAGTTTCACAAACGTTATACAAACTTTTTGAAGCATTTAAGATTAATAGTAGCTTTGTACATGTACTAGAAAACATAATTATACAGTATTTTTTGGCAAATTTTTCAACTTATAAAGTACGATTAAATTCCACTTTTTACATTCTTCTCGTCTACACTCATTTAATCAAAGACGATTTTTAAGCGTCGTTTTTAAATACATCAACGACGATAAATAATTTTTACCACGTGGCAATAATTTCTGTACACGTAGAAACGTGGATTTTTATTTAATCATCCCAGATATATTATTTTTCTCGTAGCTCGTAACTGAGCGTCCTGATTTCCGATCAAATTTGTTCGACAACAGGTCGTTACGTCTACGAGGAAAACAACATACAAGTCTAGACAACTATCTATGCAAGTTGTCGACCCGTCGTGTGATAAATTGTCACGTCTGTGGCTTCCATAACTCGACCACGACTGCCCCCACGAACCCTCGATCACGTACAGCCATCTTATATTCTAACGATCATCCCATGTTTGCCTTTTTCATTCCCGGGGAGGAAATCGACCTTCCGGGTTACATTGGACTCCGGGTCAAATAACGTAATCGAGGGTCCTTTGAGATCACGTTTCCCGGACTTCTTTCCTCCAGTACTTCTTTTTCGCTGTACTAGGTGTTCTGTTACCGTCTTCTGAGCGACCAACGAAGCGTTAAGAGGATCGTACGATGTTTGGCGACGCCTCATCGGTCTCTCTTACGTACTGACCAACCGAGTTTGCTGTATGGGAAGACTAGTCACTGCAAGAAGCTACAAGAATGCTCGATAAGCGAAACTTAGGGTGTAAATCTTGTATAATAGTTGATCAGTCCAATGACAAAATATTGATACGTTTAAAATTCAAAATTGTGAAGCTAAATTAATGAAAGGAAAAAGTTTGAAAAATCTGAGCGAATCGTACAGATCGAATAACGATGTATAGCGGTAGGAGAATAATGCACGAGGGTCGCGATTAACAATTCACCAGCTCGAAACATTAAACGGACCGCGTGAAACGGGCACGAAACGCGATCACGCGCAGTTCTCGCGTTACCTTGGCCCCTTGAAACCTTCATCGCGTTCGCACGTCGAAGAATGCGGGGTAAAAAAGGAAGTGAAATTGTAGAATCGTCGAAACTGGCAATTTTAGGAACGCACGGTCGCGACGAACCAGGAAAAAATGCTCTTTTTCCGCGGTAGGCACACGAATGAACGCGAAAGCGCTAAATCGAGGCTTTAAACAACGTTCACGGTAGTGGGATAGGCCAGTCATTTACGTGGATTAAAAGCGGCCGTGAGAGAGGCGTCCAGCATCCCTAGGGACCCGGCAGAGGGATGGTTTTGGGGTTCTGGCCACAATCCGGTCACACGCCCGACCAATTTCTACGCCCTCGCCTCCTCTGGACTTGTTGTTCGCTGGGAACGGGAATGCTAAATCATACTGATTATTCGTTACTTTAAACCGCGTGCAACAAAAGTCGAAACAATACGCGTTGCAACGAGTGGATAACGAGGATTCTTACTGTAGCTTTTATCAAATTTTTCGAGACACGAAACTCGTTTCTACGTCGCCTGAAATCTCAGGAAACGAGCATTCTTGTACGACAGATTGACAAAATAAATTCTCTATCTTCTCGTAAATCGAGAGTGCAACGTTTAAAAAATGAATTGTCAGATTCGAAGAAAGGTTCATTTTGTAAAATTTCTCGAACAGGTTTCTCGAAAAGTTTCATTTCTTATTTTTATTCGTAATATTCTTTGGGTTGAAAACGAGAGAACATCGATTCCAAAATAAAACGAACGGGGCTATTAACGAAGGAACGAAAAAAGGGGGTCAGCGCCCACGAAGATAAAAGAAAGCAACAAGAGAGCCGTGAGAACAAAGCCACCGGGAGTCCAAAGTCAGCAGAACAGTGGGCTTCGGTTGGCAAAACTAGCATTCGCGTCCGATTTGCCGGGACAAGCACGAGGACAACGTCGGAACGAACGAACTGAGCAACGAAGGAACGAATCTGCACTCGTCCCTTCGCGTGGCTGGTCATTTCTGGCAGCCTTATCTGCCAAGGCAGTCGACCACCCCCGCACGGTTGGCCCATTATACGTGCAATGCTGGCCAGACGTAATTAAGTGGGCCTCGAACTACCACCAGATAGCATTCTCGTTCCGGGGAAGGATCTCGCTGGGTTTCTGGCGGAACGTGCCAGGAGCAAGGACGCAGCCGACATCCTTTATGGTCCGACTAGGTCTCGCTCGACTCTATTGCACGATAGCTCCACTGTTTCTGACGTGTCAAGCGGATCCTGTTGTCTGGCCGAACGCGGCTACCGGAATCGTCGTAGCCCCTGGACGGTCAACGATTCCGGTACACCGATGCCACTGTAAATTCCTTGATTTGTTTGCTCGCGCTCTGCATTCGAAACGTTATTTACTTTGGAAACAACGGACGAGCGGTTGGGAGTAACAGACTTCGAGCCCTGATCTGTCCTAAGAAGGATAACAAACGGGATTTGTGTTTCCAAATGTGTCGTGTTCCTTCCTTGAGAACGAAGTCGACCAAAGTCTATTGATAACCTCTGTATATTTCGTGCAAAATAAACTCTAGAATCATTAAATGCTCCTATGAAAAAATAAATAAGGGATCAGAATTGTCTTTGACAATATTTTCTAGAAGAGGAATAAATTAAATATTCCTACTTAATTAAGTAGCCAACTTCTGCGTTTTAAGCCTAAGAAAAACTCAATACGCTCTATACGTACAGCAAGAATTAATTAAACGATAGAACAAGGCAACGGAATGTAATGGAAAGAAAAACAAACTGCAGTCGCGTTAAAAAAGTATATTTCAAGTTGAAGAGGTCAAGTGTGCGTTGCTCAGGTTCGAATTAACTTCGTTACTTTATACGTGAATTATCGAGACTTTACGTTGCATTTCAATTTTTATGAAAGTACAATTTATACTTCAATTCGCAATATACTGAAACCGCGTTCATTCTTAATCGTTTTTTTCTCGCGCACAGCCCCGGGCAAATGCTTTTCGTTAAATTGTGTTCGTTAAAGTTTCAAGGGAAGCACATTTACCGCAGCGAACAGTCGAAAAGTTTATTTGAAATCTAAATTCTATCTAACCGTGGCATTATGTAGGAAATGTCGCAGCGAAACAATTTGGCACGAATCTCGAATACTTAAATTTCAGCGAGTCTCTGCCGTTGAACATTGTTCGGCCGCGTTCGGGTTGGAACTACTTACTGGCTGACTATGCACAGGTTTGTACTACTTGAGCTCGCGACCAAAACGACAAACTACCTCGAGTGGCCGATCGAGGACGTAGTAACTGCTCATCCGTTTCGTTTTCCGTTGAATAGTTTAATGCAGTACAAATTTCGAATCACATGCAAGTGTTCGCGTTGCCACGAACAAAATTAACCTCCTCGATAAACAAGTTGGTAAACAAAACGAACTAATTATGTACACGCGAAAAAAGCGAATTTATATACGTTAATTATCCAATAAAATTTTCGAACGTTGCAATTACTAAAATATTTTTTTACGTTTCAAATTTAGCATCGACGATTTTTTGAGAATTTCTTTCGCTAATATTTCGATAGAACTCCCTTAATTAAAATACCGTGCGTAACGTTTTGTTCCAACGCCCGATCAACGAAGTTTAGAAGTTTTACACATTCTGTTTTTCACGTCGTTATCGAAATTCCATGGAAATTAAATCTCCACCATGACGTGAAATATCAATTAGTGGTTATCAAGTTTTATTATCGAATTAAGGTAATATTCCAGCTATGCATACCGTGAAGTATTATCGTAATATTAAGCGAATGTAACAAGTTTATATTAAAAAAATATTATTAACCGAGATCTTGATGTGAGATTGATATGAATTTAATATCGACGTGCAATTTAATGATTTTAAATTTGAAACATTTGTTTATCACTTTCTATTATTTCCAATAGAAATATTTATAAATGAAGACTCCATATCGAGTAAAGCAACTTGTAGAAGCAAAATTCTAATTCGAATAATCAGAGGTTGCGAATGCTGTGCTTTGATAAAAAAAATTTCAGTTACTTCTGGTTGTTCTGTCGAGCTACTCGACTCGACAGTGTTTCTAGCATGGCTCGATAAACAATACTGAAATCGTTACGAGCGTCTAGACCAAGCGAACAAAGTGATGCTCAGGTGTGCGCGTACTTTCTGTTTGTCGCATACGTTACGAGCTTCCAAAAGAAAAGCTAAATATTAAGTGTGCTTCTGGCGAGAACGTGGCAAAGTATCGTACAATTAACTGACATCACTCGAATGCATTTATATGTACGGATGCATTCAAAGTACCGATCACACGACGACGTACCAATGTGTATGCAACAAAAATGATTATTATTGACCACCGCAACCCAATTTTTTTCTCAAAACTGCGTAAGAATTCGGGGGTATGTCTAATGACCAAAAATGATCGTAATTAACCCCCGCAACCAAAAATATTTTTTTCAGAACGATTTGAAATTTTTTAATTCTGTCGAAAAATGTCACACCTTCTTGAATTTTTTTCTCGAAAGCGGATAGGATTTTGAGGGTATGTCTAATGACCAAAAATGATTGTAATTGACCCCCGCAACCGAAAATAATTTTTTTAGAACGATTTGAAGAAATTGAAAAATTTCAGGGAAATGTATCAATGGTATGGTCAGACATGATATTTTCGGTAAGGAATTTTTTTCTTGAAAGTGCGTAGGATTTCGGGGGTATGTCTAAGGACCAAAAATGATCGTAATTGACCCGTGCAACTGAGAATAATTTTTCCAGAATGATTTGAAATTTTTTAATTTAATTTTTTAATAACTTTCTAACGAAGCCTCAATCATGAAATTGATATTCTTGATTTTCGTCTTATTTTGGCCTGTTAAATCTCCCATTAAAATTTTTCCCAGGGGTGGCCGAACACCCTGTATAGATATTAAACAGTTTCTTTGTAAAAAGGAAGACCCTTCAACCAGGAAATCTCATTAGCTATTCAAATTTTCAGATTGAAGCAAAGTTCCAATTCGTAAGCATCAGCTACCCAACTAGCTCGCATTGACTACCAAATAGGAAGAACGGAATTGGCGGACTAACAATGCTGAAACCTGTGCAGCGTGCGGCTGCACATCGATTTCGCGGCCTGAGAGCCAATATTCGATCCGAGTGCAGGTATCCCAGAGCGTTCGATAAACACGTCCATGTCTGCAGGTCAGCTGCAACCATCGGACGATCCTTTCGGTGGCTCAGATCACCACCGCAATTGAGACGACGCCCATAATGCAGGGGTTGCAACATCAAAGTGTTGAATACGAGTTAATTGCGGCGTGACTATTCAGCTCCGTGTGAATGCTGACCGGTATCACTGAGAATTCCAACGAAGTTCTCTATGCGATGTACTTTATTTCGGTCGGTCGTGTGGCCCGATCGTTATCCGCTTTGATTTTACGTCCAGTATCAGTTTCGTGCTTCTGTTCGATTAACAGTATGGAACGACGCTAAAGGATCCGCGTAGAACGCGATGAATGCGCAACGTGATCGAGGATAATGATTTCGCCGCGATCAAAGGTAACTCTGATTTCGTTTGATTTGGAAATATCGACGAATGATACGTGGATTCATTTGCGGAAGCGTTAACGGCACTTTGCGATTCAAATTCGTCGGGTTTCCAATTTTCTCACCGGCTTGGTATATTTTTCGACGATCAGACCAACGACAAATTACAATTATTTCCAGCAGGTTGGTAAACGCTGAATATTACTGACGCGACTGGAATTATTTCAAGAGCCGATTGTACAGCGACTACGGTGAAATTATCAGTTACACGTGATAGAAATGATATTCCAATAGAATTGAAGATATTTTACATAATTATAGAAATATTCTGTAAGGAAAATTTATGTTTTGAAATTTCAGTACTAGTAGAAATCATTTCAGTTAATTTCGTAATACATTTGAATTGCGATTTTAACTCGAAAATATGGGTCACCGATATCGGTCAATATTTGACTATTATCATAAAATGTCAAGGTGATAACGTTAAGAGAGTACAATATCCGAGGCGACGGAACAAAGAAACCTAAGTAATACTCGTAATTCTTTGTATATCAAGTGCTTAAGAACGGCTGTTCTTCAGAGATATCCGTTGATGAAAAGTACCCCTGGATGTTAAGTACGGAATTAAAATTGTGTAAAGCGCTCGAGCCGTGTTCCGAGCAAATCCGCTTTAAAGACAATGCAAACGCATGACAAATGCAAGTTTACTCGTGCTGCAACTTTGCGGAGGCAAGCAAGGCGTTACACGTAATACATTCCGTGAGATTAAACGTAATGATTTTTACTGCAAATCTAATTTATTCCCTAAAGTTCACTCGAGAGTCTCAACCGTAACAAAGTTTCCAAAATTTCGTTTCAACGGCGAATAATTACTAATAAATCCGATATAAAGTTTCACAGTAAAAAGGCAAAAGAATTCAATTTATTAACCCTTAAAAGTAAACCTGCAATGACCGGTGACAATTAAGTTTTAAAATTAATTCAGCTTCTACAATTTACGATTAGAACTTTTAATGTGCAATGTTATTACAACGCCATTTAATTTTACGACTTTTCTTATAGTGTAATTTTTCAATATTCACTTCTATTCTTATTATTTGTTTTCTGAGAAAAATATGTAGTCTTGTTTAATAGTTCCGCTATCTTTCTATCCGTCTTAGAACGATCTAATAACGCGTTAAAAATAGTCAAACTTTAGGCGCGTGCAGTTCCGAAACTACTAGTGTTTTATTAATTATTGAGACATCTTTAGCAGCGGTAAACCTTCCCCTTTAAAGTGGTTTTCGGTTTTTGTCGATCCGACTTTTCGTTTTCGAGATATCATAATTTATGTGAAGTGGTAATTTTTAAAATTCCGCTCTGCGCCTTACGGAAGCCCATTAACGCGTATTAAAAATACTAAAACTTTAGATGCCTGCAGTTCGGAAACTACTAGTGTTTTCTCTATTATTAAGCAATCATTAGCAGCGGTGAACCTTCCCCTTTAAAATGCTTTTTTGTTTTTGTCGATCGGACTTTCCCTTTTCGAGATATCGTAATTTATGTAAAAGGTAATTTTTCTTAATTCGACTATCGCTGTCTCCGTCTACCGCGTCGCGTCGGAGCTCCTTGTCGCACGTTGACCCACTGACCGAGTGAATGAGTGACGTCACGTTTACTATTTACTACGAGTCACGTGCGGTCAACAGCCTTGACAAGGCCGTAGTAAACAAAGCTTCGGACCCTTATATCTCCGGAACTAGCCACCGCATCGACTTGAAACTAAAATCGCCATATCTCCGGAACTAATAAAGCTATCGACTCGTACAAACGCTCATTTTAAAGGGCGTTTCATCCCCTATCCGATGACCATATCAACTATTATAATTTATGCTATCTTCCATGTTTATTTTGACATTTACTTTGACGCTCGACTTGAAACAAAAATTGTCATATCTCCGGAACTAATAAAGCTATCGACTCGTACGAACGCTCATTTTAAAGGGCGTTTCATCCTCTATCATATGAATATATAATCTATTATAATTTCTACTGTCTTCTATGTTTATTTTCACATTTACTGTGACACTATGCACCCAAAGGCGTTTCTGCAATTCCCGTGTGCGATAAAACTAGATTATAAATTGAAAACGAATTTAAGTTTGAATACAGGATGTTTGCTTGATTACTAGCCAGCATTTCTTCGTAAATAATTCAGATTTCCTGTATCTCTTATCTTTCTATATTTCAATAATTCTTTACAAATTCTTGAAAATAACTTGTTTAGGAGCACTCGAGCTATAATGTTCTCTACATCGCCCAATTGTCAATTATTTAAAAAAAGAAAGGACGCGTGCGTTATTGCTTGACAAGAAATCACAAACGCAACGAAGAACGATCAGGACCACAATGCAAGGGCAGTGAAATTCCAGTGCCTGGCCCAACCTTTGATCCCGTCCACGCTGGGTCGAAGATAGGAAACACGACCGCACGTACTTGGAAATTAAAATTCCACGAGGTGCTCGTGTCAACGGCCGTGTAAATGCGCTTTAATAATAATGTAAACGCGTAACGAATGGGAGTTAACGCGCGGTCACTTTACCGTGAAACGAGGCGACGCGGCATTTCCAACGTCGGGGCGACGGTGATCGTCAGGGACGCGGCACACGGTCACCAGAGAAGCGGGGGAGGACGAGGGAAGGGGTTCACGGAGGATAGCGAACACGTGGACACTGAAATCCGCCCCCTGAATTCCAGCTGCGTTTCACCGTTCGCGTCTGTCCGCGTACAAACGTACAAACCTGCGTGGCCGGGGTAATACGCATAATTGCATAAAATTACGAGGACAGGGGGTGGAGGCCAAATTATCGGGTGGACGGTTTAAACGAGCGCCGATTACGACGCGGCCTGCCTCACCTGTGAAGTATTCCATTCGTCGACGAGCCCTCGCGAATTATTAAATGTAAAACAAGTCCAAAGTTCTTTGGTAATGAAGAAGCCTTATTCGGCATCGTTTCTAAGAGGACTTTATTATTCTACTAACACATCAATGGCTCATTTTATTCACTGAGTCGTAATAAATTATTGTAGATAAAAGAAATGCAATACACTTTTAAATAATATGACCAAACTGTAGAAAAAGTATTCTTTTAAGGAACGTGTATCTTTATGTGGTCCTCTTCAGAAAAATACTATATGATAAACCTCAATAATAAATACAGTATCTCATAGAAATTCTACAATATTATTCCATGGAGTTTAATAACATATCTTTTTAGATTCCTTCCTCTAGAAGGTGACCAAACCATATGCGTTTACTGGAAAAATATTTTTCTGACAAACGACAAGTGATAACTTATTTCTAGAGATTTATATTTTAAAGGTGGACTTCATCTTTCAGAATAGAATTAATACAAGAGGTCCAAGTTGAGTGGAGATTACATTAAAACAAAAATTTCGACGACCAGTAATAAATCTGTGAAGATTCATCGATCAATCCAATGCATCCGAATAATCCCACCCTGTGCTTCGAATGCTCGCGAGGCCCTTCTTGTTTACTGCGCACGTATTTTCGATGGTTCGGTCGACGCTGGGTAGACGAGGTTTTCGATGCACAGCGGTGTTTGTGTTTCGCGTGGGGTGTATGCACGATGTGTAGCAGAGTATACCATCAGTTTGATAAACGGGAAAAGAAGTTTCCACGCGATATTTGAACAGACGAAACATTTTATAATTTGTTCAATATACTAAGTCTGGCAGTTCATCCACTCCTATCGATCGTCGGTTTCGATATCACGCACAGGAGCCAGCGTTTGATTCGAGAACTATTAAATTTATTTTCGTCAACAAATAAACATGCACGCTTTTAAAATATCATTTATTCGTAATTTATGTTGTATTATTCGTATTAAAAATTTTAACATTCTGTTAAAATATTCACTGGAATTTCAATGGAACTTAAAATCGAAATTTTTCGTGACGTTTGCTCTTAAAATACAAATAACCGAGTAAATATTCCACTCAAGCCAATACTGTTATTCTTATTAATATTTGAGAGCATCAATATTTAATGGCGGGGACCTTACGTTTGTGAACGAATCCTTTATTTAAACGACGTTTCGGTCGACGTCCTTGGTACCCTTTTGAGATACATAATATTTACACACTGAAAGGGGGAAAATTACAGAGTCGGGAAAAAAAAGCGTAATAAAGATACAATAGCAAAGATGATAATGAAAATACATAAAAGAAAAACGGAGTAAATTTTAAATAGATATGGAAATTAAAGAAAATATTGTTAAATAACTTTCTTAGACAAATAGTATTAATGTTAACAGCACAATGACTATAACGTTATTATGATTCGTCTAATTTTTTTAATTTGTTAAAACATCTTTGAAATAATTCGAAAATGGAGATTCACAGTAAACAAAATTAAATATCAATATTCACGAATAAATAAGAAAGGTAGGCATTCCTGGAATATTTGATTGTTCGTTTCAATATTACTCATGTTTCATGGGCTCGTAAAGGAGAAATTTGAACAGAAAGGAAACACTTGACTTTGCAACCATACACGTTAACGCATCAGTAAGTTACCACTAAATATTCATGTATGCAACAGTAGACCCCGTAATGCATATTGTCTCGATCTCAAACACGTCTCGAATCCCTACTTCTCTATACAGAAAGGGTTCGATCGGATTGTCGCGGCTATGCTTCAATTTACCCTATTAAGACCATCCGCATTCAATGTGGATTCCGTTAGTCATCAATACACAATCTATCCTGATTCTCTTCGGTGAGATTACCGTTGTCTATGTTTACTACAGACCTGTTTGAGAATACGTTCCCCATTTAGTAATCCATTATTATCCGATAGAGCTTATTTAAAACATAATCTTCATCGATAATGTTAATCTGAAATTCGTTAAAAATATATACTAATAAAACTACAAGAGTTTTCACGTGTGTTGATATGACAAAATTCGAAATAAAAACAGATACTCGGTGCTTCAGTGTAATTTCTACGATACACTCTAAAAAATTTCTACAAAAAATTAACAAATTATTAAAATGAATGCCAATAATTTAATACGTGTAATTAATTTTAGCTCAATTTTAATGCCACGCGTATTATTTTTAACAGGTCGCGACGTACGCGAGACAGGTGGATTTTTAGCGAAATCCCGGTAGCTCGTTAAGCGTATCGCAGCGAGCGAATTTACAATAATTTGCTATTAATGAAATTACTCAGCGTACACTGATTGTTTGTCCCCTTGTTACACGGCAATCCGCGATGGGCCAATTGTAAAGAAAAGCAAGCAAACGAGACCAGCGTGAACTTTCAAATAACCATTGAACGTTTGCCAACAGAGTTTCATGTTTGTTGCAAATAAACATTATCAATAAATCAACACAATCTCTTCCCGACCACTGTGGATGACAGACGCGTCATAATAATAGTTTTAAAAAATACATAACATATTGCAACAATTTTGTAATTGTATTGGGTCTCATCGACTGCAAAGAAACCGAATGAATAAGAGAAGAATTCATAAATAATTTTTTTAAAGAAAGAAATGTGCATCTAAAAATATAAACTACCATCACAAAATAAACAGAAACTTTATTATGATAAAAGAGAAAATAGAAAATAGAAGCTACGATTGTCAAAAAAATATCTACTAGTACAATTTGTAAAAAATTATTATTAAATATGGGGTATGCAACAGAGTTGGCTTGCAGCGCGAGTAGAAAAAGATACGAATGGTCAGACGCGCCAGCCAAATATTCAGATTCAATTATCTCGAAAACAAAGAATTATGCGAACAAATATTACTCTACATTTTCGACTTATTATTTCGCGTACCATCAACCCGTACTGGTTTCTACCACCGATACTGAGATATTCTACATCTATCGTGACTTTAAAAATCCAGCATACGATTTTCATTTAACATTTCGTACTGAAGTGTATAAAACTCTCTTCCTTTCTAAGTATAAAGAGTCTTGCCAGCGTCCTTAAAATTTTCATGGCACATTAAATGGATGAAGACTAGCGCGACTGACAGTATCCCGCCACGGACCACTTATCTTCCATCCGCGCGAATCAAAGTCTCCCGCTTCCACGAAATGTAAATAACAATTTGCCAGCCGACGACAGGGAATTTCCTGTAGTTCTAAGAATTAATATCGAATCTCTGACGACAATCTCGTTACGCCTTCGAAGGGCGGTTGAACGGGTTTTCAACGGAAGGAAATTCACCGCCGTTGAAAAGGAGGTACGACCGATCGATTCTAAGGAAGTGAGAGAGAGAGAGACACGGGAGGGAAAAGTCGCGATATTGCCAATTTCGCTATCACGCTTTCATTTCGGGCGCCACCCTGCGCTAACATCGTGAGCATCGAATTTTCGTTTTACGCTCGTCACCCAGCCGGAAGAAGAGGGGCCAGGACGAATTTTCCTCGCTATCATCGCCTCTGCTTGCTACACGCGTTCCCAAATGCGTTATGTTATGGTAACCGCGCGTGAGACGTTTCCCTGAATTTTCGTCTCGACGTATGCTCAATCCGGAGAATTATGGAAAAAACCTGACCTGCTTGATATCGGCTTTTCACGCGCCTGGAAAAACGTACGTCGTCGATAGTTACGGTCTCGATCCTAGATCCGAAACGAAATCGATGCTACTCATGCCTCCTCGCGAAATAACTAAAACCGTTCACCTACTTTTGCAAGATATTACGTTAATTATTTGATAATTTTAGACACGAGTGATTAAATACTAATATGTCACGTTTTTCCATCGAAGTAGCACAAATATTACAAGCAATAATTTGCGTTAGAATAGGTAGTCTTAAGATCAACGTATACTATGCTTTCGATTTATATGTAAAATACATCTGCGATCATTACGGAAGAAAATACTGAACGCGTCGTTGCGAATAATTAATTAAAGATTTTAATCGCGTTGTGGGAAAACCGCAACCATAGATAAAGTATTCGAACTTCGGTCGAACATAGTAGCACATTGCGTACAAACAATGCATCGAATAATAAATATTTATGCAACAAATAATTCGACACAGACCCGGTCCATAATTAAGTAAAATTGAGACATATTCAGCGAACCAGTGTATTTTGCTAACAAAATTCCAGATAAACGCACGAACACATAATTTATAATGCAAATACGCGACGGTAAATTCCGAAATTGTAGACGCATTTGTGTAAATCTTAATATCATGAATAAACCCGAGGAAGGCTGACATTTTTAACGAAATTACAAACATCGTGGGTGCAACGAATAGTTTACCGATTTCACGTGTGTTTATTTTACGTATCGGTGCCTAATTAATACTTCTGCGATATAGAAGCATATTTGAATATACTCTTTCTCACCAAACATGAATGTAGAAAGGATTGAAAAATATTCTTTTTCTGTCTCACCTTTGGGTCGAAAATTGTTTGTTTGAAAACTCAAAGTTCATTACAAAAAGACGTTTCGCAAAGTGGTGTTACCATTTCAGGCCACGAATTGCCAAGACTAATAACAGAGTAACCAGTTCGCTCTTTGTTTCAAATGGAAACCGCTGAAAGGTATCCTTTAAGGAACGCGATAAAAGGCTAGGCAGTAAAGTGGACTGCCCCCATAATCGAGGTCAGGAGGAAGGTATTCAAAGAAGGGTGGGTTCTTGATCGACGACTTATCGATCAGTCGAACACAACTTTCCAATCTCCTGCACGCACCTAGATTGCGAGCCACCCACCGAGATCGAGCGAAGCCTCAAGAAGAGACCGCTGCCAGGAAATCCAAGAGCTGACTCAGAGTTAGGATTAGAAAGGATTAACGGATCAAACGATGGATGTTGGATCGCGCATTGCTAAATCTCACTGACGGGGATGACTGGGCAGTGGCATGCTGATTGAATCGAGTGGCCCACTGAGGGAAACGCTAATGCGACCCGATCGTTTTCATTCCACTGAAAATTTTCGCGTTGCACCACATTTGAACGTTCCGTACTCACTATCCGAACTAACGTGATTCTATAATGTAAAAAGAAAAATTCAATTCCTCGTAAATATGTATTTTATTAAAAAAGAAAAATACTAGAATTCTGGGTAAAGTCTAGGTTGGATCTTACAATGCAAGAAAAATTTAATTCCTTTAAAAATATATTTCATTGAAAAATAAAATTACTAAAATTCTGGGTGAAATATCGATATGGTTTCTGACATATTCTTTAAGGTATACAATATTTTAACCTGTGTATCTAAAGTCTATATAGCAAAAATATATTTAGGGTTTCAATGATTCAAACCAAACATACAAATAAGAATTTAAGAGTTTCCCTAAATTGTCTATAGAATGTGCAGACTAAAGAAGAATTTTAGTATACTCCGTTTTAATGAAATACATTTTCGGAGTAATTAAATTGTTTTAATTTGCGCCATTGAACGACGATCGGGCAATCGCGTTATTAAAACGTGTCGAGTTGAGAAATTTCCGTCTGAACGAGCCGTGTCAGCCAAATTACAAATTCAAGTGATCGATATCGACTACAAGCCACTGTGCTGAGCCTGATATGCCCGAGTTTGGAGTACCTCGAAATCGAACCGCGTATTATAGTAACTTGATTTACTGAAAAGCTCACAACCAGTCCGGCCTCCATTCTGCGTTTAAACTTCCATTGTCGGGGCTATTGGCAAACGAACTCCGGAAAGGATCCCCAAAATCTGTAGTATTTGAATTTGTCGATTTACTTATGGAAATCGTGGCTTCCTTCTTCGAGAGACTATTAGAACCCGGCCTTCCATGGAATATCAGTGAGAAACTGTTTGGAAGAAATGTAAATCCTGTGTTGGTTTCCAAAAAGATATTCAACTACACGTGTGTAATAATAAAATAATAATTATTTCAGCAATTCAATAATTGGAAACAGAAGTTTTCAGGAGAAATTTAAATTATAATATTTTTATTATAATTGACTTGGAACCTCAACTTACTGGAACGTGTATCTACTTGTTCAAATAAAAGAAATCTCTCACTTGTCCGGGTAATTAAACCCTAACGACGCGTACTACGATCAACAACAGGAATCATGGATGATAATTTTATGGTAAATACTGAATAATGTTACGAACTTTGACTATTCAGTTCACTTGGATTCGGTAAATACGTCTTATCACAGTGTTCCCTTATCGAATACAGTTAGCCTGCTGCAGCCAGTTCAATATTTCCTCTTCGAATATGCATGTATCGATTCCCATCAATCTTGAGAAATTAATGTTCATTCCGAATACTCTCTGCATATTTGTTAGAGGGAATCAATAAACAAATAAATGAAATTTTAACGTCAGAAACACTTCGTAGAACGATAGTTTACGTTTTAAATGAATTAACTACGATAACTCTTATTATTGAAAAAAACAATTCAAGCGTTCTCCGTTCAAATAAACGGATAATGCAAGAGCGTTACATCAGGAATGTGTTTGGTCAATGCCGATGGAAAGAGTTACGATTCGTTTTTTCCCTGAGTCCGGTAAAATAATTAAAAGTTTAATTTAGTTTGGACGAGTCTGGAAACTAGAGGACGGCGTGTCTAAATTGAACGAGTTTGTACGTCTACGTAGCGTGTGTCGTTTCGCAGTTGACAAAAGTCTGTCGATTTAAACTCGGGTCCTCGTATTCCTCGACGAGCAAGTTCGAAAGATTCGTCCCAACGGCAAAGGCAATCCTTGCCCTATTCGGGAAACGTCACTCGACGACAAACTCCCGACACAAACTGAAACGCGTGTCTCCAAAACCTCGAGACATCTGATTAGTCAAATGGTAAATCGAAAGTAATCGATACGAGGTCGAGTACGTTAAACAGAATGTCGTTTAAAATGCTGCGCAAAGTTTCACGAATCCTTACTCGAACTCAACTTGAATAAAGTCGAATAAAGATCTCTCTTCGTTAAATTGAGACTATATTCGTTATGTGAATAGTAAGAATTTAAATTACATTTAAATTTCTTGAGGCTATTTTGGAGAAATCGAATCTATTTTATACGAGCACCTCTCCTGTTTAGAATGAACAAAAGCTAGTTGAAACAGTAATTCTGAAGGCCAGGAAGTTTCTCGTCAGCCAAATTGAAAATGTTCATCGCGTTTCAGCACTGATTTCGTATATTAATATCGTTACTCGAGCAATGACCAAATAACAAATAAATGGAATTAATTAAACAGTAATTTCGCGACCAATTGGCAAATTTGTCGGTCCAGTTATAGTATATATTTCCCCAATCAGAAAAGGCCGTGTTTCGAAATTATTATACACAGAGACTATAGACAACGTTTGTTGTTATTAATCGATTCGTAACCCGTTAAGCGTGTTACAACGTTTCGAAAGTTTGTATTACTCGATCGACACGAATACATCTGGTAGCCGCCGGGAAACTGTCAGGTTCGAAGGGCTGCCCCGAACAATGGAAAACAAAAAACAGTGCGTACAAATTGGAAAAGCGCAACAACGAAGCAATCGGGAAAAGTTACCGCGCGATAATTGAAGGGTAGAGACTGGTATCGGTTAAGTATCGTCGAAACATTTTATCGTTTTCACGGAGAATCGGTCAACAATACGAAATGATAACAATGCCGTACTCGGGGGTGCGATTCAAAAGTGTTTTCATAAAGTTTACTGTTGGTATTGTGCGTCTTGAAGTTGGGCAAAACGCTCTGATAAACATCGGTTTGCAAGCCTTTTGTTCCCAAAATACGATTGCTTTAAATTGTTACGTTTCTCGACAGTTAATTTGCAAACATTTTACTCCTTTGCATTGATTTACTATTTTGTTTTATTCCAATGATTGTCAATTTGCAATTTTATTTCTGCATTTCTGTGGATGATCATTGAAATTCCGAACATTAAGATTATCAAATTGTTACACACTGGTCTTGCTAATTACCTGTTATTCTAATCAAATTTTAAGTAACTCTGATATATCACATAAATTATTAGAAAGAGGTTCGTTCGTCTCATTTACCATCCCTTAGCAGCTAAAAAATTAAAGGAAAGGCTGTTAAGGGAATTAAGAAGAAAAATGACAGGAATGCTTGTGCCCTAAATAAAATAATAAGATTGGATATGCTAAATTCTGATATAGAACTACGTGCCCGTAATGAAAATCGAGTTGTGCAAAGGGGAGAACGTTTAGTCAACACCGCCTGCACGAAAAGTTTCAGAGGCGTCTCTTTAACGAGTGCAAATTGGCGTACACTGGAAAACTGCCAAACGGCCGAATAGAGGTAATAAGATATTCCAGTCCGCTACCCATCGATTGTTGTAAGAAGCCCCCAAGTGTCTTCCAAGTGTAACACTTTCCTGATGAGAGTCAATTTTCCAGGAATTTCCTTCGCTGTCGCTTGTTATAAGAATATCTCACTTACCAAATAACAAAGCCTCGCTGCTACTTTCAATAACCATTGAATTCTAATTTTTATGCGATTATTAATTTGAATAAAAATGAACAAACCGTGAACGTAATAAAATGTAAACATTGAATTTTAATAAATACCTGCGTAATATTTTAAGATATCCTAATGCGTCTAATTATAAATTCCTCTACAGTCTAAATATCGTTTCGAAAGGATCTGCTTCGACATAATGCTCGATTTGACCAAGAGAAATAAGTACGAAAGGTAAAATGCAATTTCATGCGCTACTTCGTTCACTACAGTTTCATTACGGTCAGTTATTAACCACTACAAATTAAGATTAATCGACGATGGAAAAATTTGAATTTAGCTAACTGCAGTTAGAAAGGAGCACGAGGAAATAAACTAATTACACGTCGCTCGCTGTGAAGTAGCAACGAGGTTGGCCGGAACAATAATTTATCCGCTTTATTCTTACCCGAAACTGGTTTGGGACGACAAATAATAATACGGTAACCCTATTTCGAGCTCACAGGGCAGAGTTTAAATTGGAAGGTGCCCCGGGGCGTCTCGTATGCAGTTAACAAGGGCTATATCCAAGTCTCGGACATTCTACCCAACCATCGATTGCAGTTAACTTCGGCCACGATCCAAAAGGGGATGATGCGGTGTAGGCATGCCCTGGAACTCGTTTTGTATTATCTTTCAAAATATCCTCGTGCAATCCTTCCCTTTAATTACTGCGTCCTATCTACGCAATCGTGGTTAAATCGCTGGAAGATTTGCATAAAGGTCCGCAGTCTAGTAATAACAATACTCTTTGACAGTTTAAGACATTCTGAATATCAACAAAAATTACAGATATTCGTAATTCGATTCAGAGAAGTGAATTTATTTCTAAAAAAAATTCAATGTTCATTTTTAAAAATTTATAGATAGTATCGAGTGAAACCAGTGTATCAAAATTGAAATATCTAGCGAAGTTGCAGCCATAGATTTGTCGTACTGGTTAGAGAGGCTTCGCTCTTGACAACGAGCAAAATCGAACAATGCTTTCGAGGACTGTGGCCGCGAGAATCCTCCTCGAATCGTTGAAGATCCGTTCGATTTACGAGGAGTTTTTCAAAAGATTCACAGAAAATTCCGAGTATTCTGTTATTTGCTCGAAAGCTTCGAAAACACCGCCATACATTCAGCTTCCAGCGCATTAAACAAAACTGTATTTATTAAATTAGAATCGAACTCGACGTTTCTCAAAGGAGAGCAGAAGCACAGCGAACAGCGAGAAAACTCTCGCGCTGAACATTCCGCCGGCACAAAGCGCACGGATCCTCGCGAGAAAAATACCGACCGAAATGCCCGCGATTCGTTTCGTATCGAACCGGGGATTTTCTCTTTCCGCTTGAGAAACAAATAAAACTTCCGTCGCACTTGGCCGGGGCTTCCTAAGACTCCTTTCGCCCAGTGTTCCTTTCTTGTCTCGAAACTTGCAAGCTCGGCCACGGAGGCCGCCGACCCGAACTTAATACGTACACTTATCACGCTGCAATGATCCTGTTAGCAACTTTTTTCTACCCCTTTCCGTTCCCCCCTGCCCCTCACGCCGTACCGCCCGTAAGATAGACGGAAAAAGAGAGACGATAAAACCGAGAGAACCTTTATTGGCTTTGGAAGCCACGAGAGTGCTCTCTCGTTCGCGGTATCCTCGCGTCGACGGGTCAAACTTTGCCCAAAGCAGAATGATAAAAATGATAAAAAAGCGCGAGACGACCCCTCGAAAATTAGCCCGACGGTTGCTAATTTATTTCCAGGGACGAAGGAATTCGATATTTGCTTGAAAGGGGACAGTCGCTCGGCCATAAAGCAGATCGTTTGACGAAGACTACGAAAGAGTCGGTTCGATTCAGTCGAATCGTGTCGAGCTCGTTATTTCAGAGGATTTTCAAACGGAGACATTCTATATTTTTTAAATGAAAATGCAAATGGAACTTTACGAAAACGAATCGTATGAAATTTAAAAAAAAAAGAATTGAGGTCACGGTTATTCGAACTCGAGTCATTTCAAGATTAGCTAATCTCGAGCCCCGGAACTATCTTCCGTTGTCAATCGTTAAAATTACCGAGAGCAATTAAAAACTCGCGACATTTCAATCGCGAGCGGTCGATTTTAATTGCGCCCGGTTCTTTGTTAATTTACGACGAATGTCGCGATCGGGCCTGATTGAAATAATTACCACGCGACGCGGGCGATCTGGTAATTAAGGGACGCGCAGAGAATGAAGACAAAATCGGGCGACGGGACAAAACTGAAAAACTCCCGATTCTAAATTCGCCGCGGATCGTCGAACAGAAACGTTGACGTCGATCGGGACAAACAAATTTTCCGCCGACGGTCTCGCCGCGACGCGACGATTTATTCGCGCGTCTAATGACGCGTGGAACGCTAATTAATTAACCCCGCGTGACACGGTCGGCCGTTTAAGAATCCGACCGGTTCCCGGTTCGTTCGTCGATAATTACGTGACAAATTTTAATTAATTCACCGTAATTATCGTGATGGGACGCGATCGCGGGCACAGAAAGCCTGCAGACGTTTCAAAAATATTCTAATATTTTATTTGAATCGGACTAAAATCGATGAGACGATACAAACGTTTTTGTGGAGCACGTCGGATTGTCAGTGAAATTTTAAAAGGGTTTTCCACAAAACCATAGTACTCGTTCGACGGATGTTTCGAAAGCTATCCGATTAATTTGAAATTGTAACCAATATTAAACAACGAAAATGTCTATCGTTTTACGTAACGATTGTTTGTTTCGCAAAATCGTATCGGAGATAAATTCATAAAAGCGAGTGGCTGCTATTTTGCAACAAAACCGACGATACACTCATCATATGTATGAATGTGCTTTAAAATTTTATTTCAAACTCGTCCGTGTATTCCGGCGTACAGTAAAAGTCTTTTGTTTATTTCAAGAATATTAATATATAAAATAATACCGCGTAAGAAATTTTGAAAAAGATAATTTCCCAAACATACCAGTTTCGTCCATTAACACTAATTCAAACATAAAAAAACATATTTGGTAATTTCAACATTCAATTGAAACATTCTTCAAATATTAACTTGAATAAAAAAAAATAATACAAATGGTAATTCATGTTTTCAAGCATCATCGTTCGAACATTGATTATACGAATGTTTTATCGGATAAAATACCGCACCAAATAATTCGTTTACCCCGTTTTAAATATATTTTACGAAAACGTGGGGGAATCCAGGCTGCACGCGCGTACAGTCTTCGATGTGGATATTAAGATGCAAGAAAATCGATTCTCTAAAACCTCCGTGGCGGTGTTCCCTCTAAACGAGAGTTTCCGGGTTTTTATATCCCGCGGGACAACGAGAAACAACGGGAGGAAGTTCCGCGCGGCGATAATAAGAAAATTGCGAAACTTACCGACATCCTTGGAACCACCCCATGTCCCCAGTTGTGCCTGGCGTGCTAATCGAGACAATGCGTCCACGTAGACGCGGGATGCGGCTGCGGCACCTGGAAAATAATGAAACACATTGCGATTGTAGCAGCCGAACAGCAGGTGTATCGCGATTCTCTATCTTTTCTCCTTTTCCTTCGGCGATAATTCAACCGGCTCGCCGCGTTCTATTTAATTAAAAGGGGGACCGTGGCGAGTCTTAATCGCTTGGAAATTTTATCGATTCGCGCGAAAAAGGGACCCGCGTTTCAATTTCTGCCGGGAATCGTTAACAATCGACGACTTTTAGCCTTCCATTCTTAATTACGTCACAAACGCACGTTAACTGTAATGTTTTCTAAGCGTTTGTAATTCCCTCCTTTCTTTAATCGATGAATATTCAACGCTCCGAATGCACTCCTTTCGATCGAGCGGCGTATGCAGGCCAACGATGGAGAGAATTTATTAATTTTCTCTTGGGAATCATTAATTATACCTTCACCGACCCCGGGGGGGCGTTCTATCTATGATCGTGCACAGTTTGTTTTAATTTAAATCGCTTTTGTAATATACTTTTACCCGCTTATTAAGTCTATAAACCTACGCTTGTGGGTTAATTATCGGAATTGATTAAACATGAGGTTTATTTATCGAAAGGAGAACGTTTACATAACGCTCGCGGAGAAATTAACTTTCAGGAGATGCAAATATGTGAAATGCAATGAGAGGAGTAGCTGTTTGTTTCTTATCGACTTATTGGAGCGTTAGTAAATTCGTCAGTGTCTATCGTGTAATTCAAATGAAACGTCACAAATTAACAGAAAGTAATGAAGGTATTTATTATTTTTATACTCTTAACTGAATCTTTTTCTTTTATACTTTTAAACATATTTATAGGAAAGAAACGATTTCAATAGTTTATCTTAACTCTGTAATTATGTATAGTGAAAAATGACGATTCAAGTCAACATTATTTAGTTTGATAAGAGCCAATAAATTTCCAATGATTATACTATATATGGTGTAGAAAAATATAACACGGAGCCAACCTTTCCAATTCTGTTTGTTTGAAAATTATTGGATGTTAATTGGAGCATCTAGAATAATAAATTAAATGACAAAGTGGGCGTAGATATATTTCAACGAAGGACGGTACAAAAGTATATATTAGTATATTAATACGGTGCGTGTATCTTTGAATATGACAATTTAAAATTCCGACGGTTCACAAAAGCAACGAAAAATGCTTGTTTATTTTTCGCAAAATTGTTGTACTGGTACCAGGAGTGTATATCGATACAAATATACGAAATTTCGCGATACCAATGCACCGATAGCTTCTTTTTAAACGAAAAATAACGAATGACTCAGTGGCGTAACTACAGACTGCAAAAAACTTCATTAACTTTTTCTGCGCGCCGGGAACAACACACTCGTTTACGGTATAACGAAAACGTCGAGCAAAAAGCGTGGCTCGCGCCAAAGAGGTTGAAAAATAAAAACGCTGTTCGAAGTACCCGCGGTTATCAATAAAGAACGATCATTTCCCACGAAAGCTCCTCGTTAAAACCTATGGGGCAGAAAAATTGGGACGGGCCTGCGGAGAACACGGAAATGGGAGGAGGCTGGTGGGACGGTACGGTGGAAATTGGTGGTGTGTACTCTCTCTGTTTCCTCCTTCGAAGAATCCCTCATAAATACAGGAGTTGTATAGTACGTAACTGGCTATCGTGTGATGGGAGAAAAGAGGACGAAAGAAGGAGGAAAGCTCAGACGAGTGCTGCAGGGTAGAAGCGTGCTGTATCTCGAAAGAAACGAACTTGTATAAAAGCGTAGGGGTTGTTTTATGGCGAACTACGAGCAGATCGTTCTCCGGCTGTCCTCTCAAGATCACAGTATGTTCATCCGAGGCAAAAGTGGACACTTCGGATTTAACTGTAACGAAAGACCCAGGACAGAAAGCGTTTGAAGCTTTGTTCAAACGAGACGAGGAATCGGGGAATTTCTGCGGGCTTTGTTTTAAATTTTCACGACTCGAAAACGCGGACTTCTTCGAGTGTTTGTTCGAGCGAACGTTTCCCATCGCCAGCGCGCGTCTATGAATAGGTTAATTGAGTATGGTACAAAAATTAATAAATAGAAATAGAAACGTTGGTAACGTAACCGATCTTCTGCGAAGTTAAAGGAACCTGCTATGAATTATGTTTGTGGAGCAACCGGGAAAGGTGGGAGTCGTACATGGTTACAATAGCTTTCCAACGTCGTTCGCGTTTCCATGAAAAGTAGTAAAAACATACTCGACGCGCTCGACCCTTTGTCTCGTTCAATATTCGAGAAAGTTTAATACGCGGAAAATTATTTCGAAGATACGAAACGCCTCGCGGAAACGAATTATCGCCATTTTCTGCGAAATCGTGTAATTTTATAGTATGTCAATATTTGGAAAGTTTAGTCTACGAGACTGGTCATTTTTCCGCCTTTGGATTACACGATAAATAAATTAAAATGTTTTAAATTTTTCTAACTTTACGGTACTAAGAAACAACTGTTCCAATATTTTTAGAATTTCTACATATTCTACACTAAAATACGCGTTGTTTGCCTTTTGAAACTTCAAAATCGACCAATCCGTTCTGAAGTTATGACGTTTCAAAGATACGCATGAAATTTCAGGGAAACATATCAACGGTATGGTCAGACATTATATTTTTGGTAAGGAATTTTTTTCTCGAAAACGCGTAGGATTTCGGGGGTATGTCTATTGACCAAAAATGGCTGTAATGGACCCCTGTAACCGAAAATAATTTTTTTTAAACGATTTGAAAAAAAAATTTTTCGCCGAAAAATTTGAGCACCTACTCGAATTTTTTTCTCGAAAATGCGTAGGATTTCGGGCGTATTCACCAAAGATAATTGTAATTGACCCCCGTAAGTTTGCCAGGTTGAAATTTTGTAATAATTTACGAGGTACAATTTGTAAAATAATGTAGCAAAATCGTGGAAATAATTGTAATTTTTTAAAATGTTGATCGAGATTTTCAAACGACGGGATAAATCGTATCCTATCTTGTTTCATCCTTTCGCAGCGGTGAAATTTTTCCCCGAAGGACTTTCCGCTAGAATGGAGAATAAAAAGGGACGAAAAGACTGATCCGGTCTGTCCATTACGTTCTCCTTGAAGAAAATCGTCTGTCCTTCCCATTCACCCTTCTGAGACAAAAGCAGGGTATTAGACGAGCACCCCGTCCGAATACCAATGCGCTAAGCAACCGAAAAGCTTTGGTGTTAAGTCGCATTCTCTGCTTTAATCCATACTGTTTCGTCCCGAGAAATTGCATTAATTGCGAACACACCGCGGATTAGAACATGCGAACTTCTTAAACCGCACAAAAATTTCATCCCCCTCCTAAATATTTTTCATGCAATTCCTCGATGAAAATTAAAAAAAATACCGTGTTTCTCTAAAAACCGAAATTCAGAAAATAACACTAAAACTTGAATTAAAATGCAATAATAATTGTTTTTATTATATTCTCGATTAAGTTATCAACACAAACCGTATTACTTTCCTAATTACATTCCCTGATTAAGCATTAATCCTGTTACTTTTCCTCCCCTCGAAGTGTGCAGGATACACGCGTTAATTATGTTTTCAGAAATCATACCCGCGTAAAACGTGTGGAAATTCAAACGACCTTGAAGCATATAACGTCTATCGCAGACTCGTTCTTCGTCCTGTTTACTGGTCCTTGTCCGAAATGCTTTGGTTGACGGGGTGACTACCCTCGCCCGTTGCGGTGTTAATTGTTATTCCCGGTCGTTCCCGGTAATTACACTCTGTACCACGAGCAAAGACCTTACTCGCCTTCGAGTGTGCAACACCAGGAGACCAGTCCCCCCGTTGCTGTTTCCCAGGATTTGGAACAAGTATTCGGTGATACGAAATTAGTTATCGATTGCTTGCGAACTTCTCATTTAATTTCAAAAGTTATCTTTGAAGTCACAAGTATTCTAGGATTTATTACCGAGAAAATAACGGAGATATCGATTACACTGATGATTTATTACGAAATTTTCCGAAAATTCAACAGCCAATATCTTCTGCAATAATTTATATTAAGAATAAAAATTGATTTCTGTTAATGCTTTGATCGTTGTTTACTAAACTATGCTCCGGGGGATCCTCGTTACGTTCAATGAGAATAATAACACACGAACATTAATAATGATACATAATTATTCTAATTTTCGAAATTTATTCGTAACATTCGAATACGTCTATAAATTATTCTAATAGAATCGGATTTAGTATTCATAAATACACCAAAAAATAGTTTTAAAATTGATTATATCGTACGGTATAGATTTTCAATCTGTAAAAAGATAAAAATCATCGATAATTCAGATGATCACCATGAAAACAAAAAAACTTTATAGCAGTGAATTCCTCTGGAGAAATTAATTCCCGTTTATATCGTGAAATCAGCTTCCATCGACCGATGCACGCAAAATTAACTCCGTGATTTGAAAACTGCTTCAATTATGCTTGAAAAGATGTAACGGTCTACTTTTTATTTAGGAAAGAATTTCTTCTATTACTGATAAATATTACATAGCGTGATCGACTGGGAATACTACATGCAAGAAATTCTATTAATTTCAAATGTATGTCAGTCCATAAATTCGAATGTACGTTTAAAAATATATACAAATGAGTTTGGTGGTTTTAAAACAAGAGTTAAAATGTACCTCCTCAATTTTGCCTGGTATATTACTTTAAATGTTACAGAATCAGAAAAAATTACATATTAAATTAACTTGGTTCATTATTTCATTCCAATTTCGTTCACACAAAATGCTAGTAGCCTCGAAGAAAACTACTGAGAAATCGCGTCTCGAGCTATATTTATGTTGTCGATAATTCGTCGAACCGCGAGGGAAGCAAAGAATCCTTTAATGACAGAGAATTTCTCCGGAGAAATCCACTTCCGATCCGCGCCGCGAAATCGGTTTCCATGAAGAGGGATCGTTTAAGGGAAACCGTTCAGGATTCGATCCGGAAAGCTCGAGATCCTGAAAAGGTGGCGCGGGCGAAGAAATTTTCCGCGACAGCCGGTGGTCCCTCTTCGGAAATGAAGCGGAAGAGAGACGCGTGTAATCAAGCGGATGTCGACGCGGAATTTCGAAGAGGGTGCCCCGATATCGGGAAGTTTCACATATGACGCGGAGGGGCGCGGATTTTCAGAGTATTAGTAACCCCTTCAATAACCACCGACAGCTCCACGCGTCTTTTATAACAGACGCACCGGAGGATTCTGACTTTACACGAAGTCGCTGCGTGAATGCTTCAGACTGGGGGTGGGTTCAGCGATCTTTCCTCTTTTTGCACCTACCCCTCTGATTCCTTCCTTTCAACCGCGCATTTGGTTTCCCCTGCTCGCGATTCCCCGGCATGAAAACCCGTCTGGCCACCGCGGTAGTTAGATTCACCGATAACTGTGTTTATTATAGACTTGATCCGGGCAAAATTGACTCCGCAATTTGAAAAATTAATCGAAAGGGTAAATTTAATCCTATGAAAAGGGATCCACTTGGAAATATCTAATTCTGTTATTTCCAGGAACATCCGAACACCACATTTTTGCGATTTTTAAATATATTCGATAGAAAACAGAACGATGATATTCGCTTTTAAGTGTTTCTATTTTAAGCAGAAAATCATTGTTATCCCAAAATAATGCTTCTGTATATTATATACATAAAGTCTTTATCAAACAGGAAAAGCTTTTGTTCTAGATACATTTCACTTGAAATGATCGACTAGGAAATGGAGCTTTTAAAAAATTTAAGGTACCAATTCTCCATTATTATCTGCGATGTATTATTTTAATCTCTATTTATTAAACTTGAACGAAGTTGATTTAATTCACAGAATTATATCGCTCGAGAATATAATTCATCGGAATTTAATTTACGTTGAAAAAGATCGAATCAGGGAAAGATTGATTCGCGTACGTATTCGTTACAATTTCATCTCGTTCGCTTTCAAATATCGGCCGATAATTGAAAATTAAGCTTCGCGACAAACTTTCGGAGAATACAATTCTTCGATTACCGTTCGCTATTCGTTTCAACGAATGTAAATACGACGGCTGCTGCTACGAACTTTGCCCTCTCCTCTTGAAGAGATCAATCGAACCATTTACAGCGAAACATCGTGCAAATTGTAAATTAAACCGTGACGCCACTTAATTTCTCCCTATTCACAGTGAAGTAATTGCTAAAACGATGCACAATTATTTATATATTTAATTACGCTTTATTAACCCCGTAGATTCTTTATGCAAATACATTTAAGAAAAGACATTTCAGAACGAAGTCTAAACTGGTCTTATTATGAAACATGAAAATTGAGTACTTAAACTAATTGGAAATTTATATAATGTTAAATGTCTCCTTCTACAGTTATTCACAGTTCTTGCAAAATAAAGTGGAATCTATTATACGAAAGGTTGAATGTGAGTAGGTGATTGTTTCTTTGTTAAATTTATATAAGATCTATGTTAGATTCAAATTTCCGAGCAAATATGTGCCAGCAACATTGAAGGAATTTATTTTCAAGCATCAGCAAATAAACTTCACGTCTTGAAACGTCTGCTTTAGCAAATACTTTCTTCGCAGAAAATACACCGCGATTTTAGGCTTTTAGCCTACAGGTTTATGACCGGGCCGTTCTCGTAAAACTCAGGGGTTGAGATTTCGACACCCCATTGCCCTCTCCTTCAGGACGTGTCTGTGAAGAATCGCAGAAACGACCCAAAGGAGTCGCTGGTTCAAGGAGAAAAATATGAACTCTTCCATTTTAACCCATCTATGTAAAAACAGTTAACAAAATTATCAATCTCCGCGTATCTCATTAAAATAAAATTGTGAAACCCCATTTATCAATGTAAAGAAATTATCATTTTTATTTAACAAAAAAGTAATTTTAATGAATAGAAATTTGTTTTTGACGTCTGACTGCGGCTTATAAATAAGCTGCAAATATATTAAATATAGTTTATATATAAATAGTGATAACATGAACGTTCTAACTTTTAATTTGAAGGATTTCGTACAATGAAAATAATGCCTGAAACGAGTGAATTCCAATCTCCGGTCGGAGAAATAAATACTGCACGTTCACCAGATAAAAAGTAAACGAAACCCAAAACAAGATCGACCGCGAGGAACGTGGAATTTGTTTTCACCTGTCGTAATTGCAGTAGCTTCGGAGGGATTCGTAGAACACGGACGCGCAATGCGAATCATTCCGATGGGGAAGTCGTATTAAATCGTGTGCTCGATGGCAGGCTAATTAAGCATAGTCCCATACCGTGTAATGCGCTCGTTCCGACTTTGGGAGGGGCGAATTAACTCGAATTCTCTCGATGGCTTGACAAAAACCTTCCGCCCATTCTCATCGCTGCCAACCGTCTATCCGTGAACACCGTAACGAGGCGTGGGTCTGAAAATCGTAGCCCTGTCACCATAAAGATGAGGGGGTAAACACGACGGGGGGGGTCTGAAAGGATGCGACTGAATCGGATTCGTCGTCGACTAATTCGTTTCAAAAACCGGAGGCAACGGAGCCAGTCAATTAGTGCTTTCCTCTCGCTATTCTGTCGAGCGACGCGAGAAAAACTCGCCCACACCATTGCTCCTCTGCTTCCTGGGGGAGGAAAGCCGTCTCGAAAATACCAGCTTTTCCATCGAGCTATTTAAGAACGATGTCGACGACTGTGACGATTTCTTGCTCGACTTCCCAAGGCGAGCAATTGCGAATATCGTGAAAAACCAAGACATTTTCAATCCCCGACGTTCGATGGAAAATTTCCGAACGGAACACGAATTTTACTCTGTAAATTTGACGAGGTAGAACAGTTACGCGGATTATTTTTATCTGTAATTGTTTGGAATTATGTTTCGTGGAATCTACATTTGGGGTAGAAGGTTTATTTAACACTTTAAACTGGATTACTTGGAAAAAATGAATTATGCCTTATTCATTATTTGCATTCATTTTCATTGTAATGCAAAATGACATAAATGCTGTAACATTCATATTTATAAGCCACATTATCAGGCATTCGATCTATATTCATTTTTTAAAATTATTATGCATTCAATATGAAACTTTCTTTGAGCTAGTACATTGCAAAAATTAATTAGAATTGCAACGTCCGACGTAAAACTTTTTGTGACGGAAATCCTAACACGATAGGCACATTTTCAGGTATAATTCGATACCAGTGGAAAAAAGTACAAAGAACACCGAGTGATTCGTCATCTCGAGGTAGTGAAATCCGTGTTCCATCGTTCGCGATCAAATCGCATATACCAAATATACTCAAGTATACGCTGAAACCATAAAACACGGCGTTCGAATAACCCCGGTGGAAAAAGCTCCACTGCAGGCGTTAATTCGATACAAAAGCGCGGCGCGTCAAATCGCGCTCGAGGATGAGAACGGGCGCGTGAACGCCTTTCAGGACCGTTCCAATTCACAAGCCGAGCTCGTCTGTCTATTAACAGCCTAGTGAGATGCTCCGGAACGAGGGTCTAAGAGAGTCGAAGTGGAACCCGGTGAGATGAAAAATAAAAGAAGAGGGTTACTCGCCGCGGGCTTCTCTTCTCTTTCGCGCTCGCGCGCGCGGTGAAGTCGGGTGATAAGTGTTCATTGGCGAGCGAAAAAAGAAGAAAAAGAAAAAAAATAAGCGGAAGGCGAGCAAAGGGAAACGGAACGAAGACGCGTCCGCGGGTCGGGGAGGAAAAGACGGTGGCATTTTTTAAAATTAAATTTCTCGCGCTGTCGGAGAGACGGAAGGGTGGTTTCGCGCAGCCTGCCCGGGAACAATAAATAAAAGACACGCACACCGTCGTCCCACCGCTCCCATCTGCCACCCCCTATCCGACAACAGGCCCTCTCGCAACGAGAACGCCCGGTTGAGGTTGAAGTACAGAAGGTCGGGGGCGCGGGGCTGAGTTCGCGTTCAAGAGTACCATAATTTACGCTCCACTCGTTTCCTCCTCGTGTATACCTAACGTGTACGAATGAAGCATAAATTCAGCCGCGCCTTCCCTTCTTTTTGTCTCTTTTTCCGTTTCTCTTTCCACCCGCGAACCAGGAAACTTAACGTTTAGCAGCGCGAAAAGCCGTTTGGACGAGGAAAGAGACGGAACGAGATAGATGGAGGACGGAAGGGAGACAAAGGGGCAAATGGGCGCCAAGGAAAAAGGAGACCAGAAGAGGGAAATGGAGGAAACGTACCTGCCCTTCGTCGCTTCGAAACGACGCTTTGTTTCTTTGCTCACTGTAACCAGCACTGACCATGAGAAATTTAGTTTAGTTGATGCTTTACACGAGTTGAAATTCTAGCATTCGTATCTGTCATGTAGCGTCAAAGTTTCATCTTTAATCTGACCGATTTGACAGTTGGCAGCTGATTCATTGACGGATCGTGCTTTATGGGGGGAAAAGCGACAGCCTGATGAACGATGTCTCGGATGACTCTTACCGATTTTAATTAAATTTTTCAAGGCGATGAAACACTAGAAGTACCGACCATCATGGTGTATTTATTTGTAAAAAATCGAATAAATTTTTGCAACAAGTTAAACGAACGAAGAAAACATAATTTTTACAGTAAATAATCATGATTACGTTCATGAAACTGAGATGAATCAGTATCAATATTTCATAGTATTATTTCCATACTTTTCGTTGACTAAAAGCATCTTTCTGATTGCATCACCGATATTTTTCAGCGTACTTTAAAACATGTTATTTATTGACCGGAAGGAAGTAAAGTAAGGAGTATAGCGTAAATAAAGAACGTACAAAATGCGACCGTACATTTTTCACAGGGTTAGCCTGACCAACGATAAACATCGGGATATAAAACAACAAGAATCGCAATGTTGCACCGTATTTTGTGGGCTCAAACGTTCCTCTTTTACTTTATACGATCACAAGATAGACGACACTTTACTGACCAAACAGGACACGCCAAATTCCACCACTTTATTATATTTAATCTAGCCTCTATAAAATAGGATAAACACGAATTATTACGAACGATATCTACAAAAATGAGAAAATAAATTGTACTACCTTCACGTTAAAGATAAAAAGAATGTTTTCTATCGAAACAAACGTATTTATTCGTAACTAAAATAGAATTCAATTGGGAGTTTCCTGTTAATTTATATTAGAAATATATAGCCATGCCTATCTATATAAAATAAAACTAACTGTTAATGTTTATTCGAAGATACTTGACTAGACTTATGCTTGGAAAATGCTTGAAAAATATCAGTTAGCAGTTTCTCGAGGAACATAGTCCTCGCATGCCAGTTTCCATTGCAACTGACGCGCCGTAAGCCCTTACAAGACGAAAGGATAGAATTTATGGACCTGTTTCCTAGTGCAATGCCAACGTTCCTATAGATTTTACGTAACAGAACACGAAGATGTCGCAGGATTTAAGAAACAACTCTAAGGTTGTCTTGGAGTGCAATACAAAACATAAAAGACTTTACAAACTTTGTAATCCGTTCATAAACAGAACTAAAACTTTGAACGTACTTTAAAACACTTACATTTCCCAATATCTTAAAATTCAATTGACTTTTTTAATGTGAAAATTCCGAAAATTTATTCTTAAAATTTCACGCAAACGCTTAGAATAAAATTTCGAGAATCTATAATTACATTACAGATGGTGAAACCATAATCTCGCACAATTCTCAGGTTGTCTTACTTAAAATTTATTCCACTCGTCGCAAAGTCAGGTGTTGCAGATTTTTAAGTGGTTCGAAGGAGATTAGATTGGATTAATTTCTTCCGGCGCTTCGATAATGCTGTTGTCGCAACATCCTCCCTTTAATTTCCTTTATCCCCCTCCCCTTTCTGAACAAAGTGCTACAATGGTGGCGGGAAAAGCGAGTCGTGCGATTGAAACGGCGGAAAAGAGGCCAGGGGAACCGAGAGAATAGAAAACGAGAAATAGACACGGAAAACAGAAGATACAAAGCTGCTGCCAGACGCCACGTTGGGATTTCGTGAGTTTCCACAACACGGAGCTTAGGTATTAACCTGGATAACAATAAACGTTAAGGCCCGGAACACGAACGGTGGCAGGGTTTCCGGTACACTTGCACCAACAGAATAATCCACAGACGGTGGCTACAGCGTACAGATCTAACGTGAAAATGGCTCCGCCTGTGCCGCAACTGTTTCGAATTATTTCTAAGCGCCATCCTCTCCAACTATTTTTATTGCATCGTAAAAAAAGCACCTTTCCAGCAACGACAATGTTCATCGTACACTTACAATTCCATAGAATTAATTGTACGATGTGGTAAATTAGTGAATTTAGTACAATTTAGTTGAGAAACTAAACAATGGAACTTTAAAAGATACTTTAGAATAAAGTGAGTAATAAAATATATTTCTTTCCTATTTTATTTTCCACCCTTTTCCAAAAATTCTTCTTACTACGATTGAGGAGGCTTAGCAACGTATTAACACATTAACGACGGGACATTTTTATTAAAATTTTCAGGAGTAATATGTAGACAATATTAGAATCTTTTTCTTGTGTTATTGGAGAAATTACTAGAACAACACACACAAGTGTAAACATCAGGAGGCACGAATTTTCCCATAAATGCTTCTTACCTACGAATAACAAAAATTTTCTTTCCAACGAATTAACTAAAATCGTTCGAGACTTGCCACTCGTGGAAAATCGCCCCGATCGCGTGACCCTGTAATCGAGTACTCCGAAAAAGGTTCAACCCTGATGTCATAAGGGGTCCAACGAGTCGTGACGTCGATCGAGTTTGGAAATCAGTAGGATCCGTTCGCAACGAACGCCAATGAAGTTCTCGTCCTCGAGGAATGCGGAAGGGAGCATCTGGTCGGTAGCATTGCGGTTGATCACGAGAAAGAGGGACGCTGAGGGCTAGATTACAAGGAACGAGAGAGCCAGAGCAGTTCTCTGAAACGGTCCAACGGGGTAGAAACGCTGAGCAACCCCGAAATTGCCCCTCCTCCTTGTTTGCGGCAAACTCAGCGAAGGGTGGTTCCGCCGAGCGTCGAAGGGCTGACGGGGGAGCAAAGGAATCAGGAATTGGAATCGGTACGAATGTGAGCGATTCCTCCCCCCTCCCCCTGTTCAGAAGTTACGAGAGCTGTATATGGGTCCATGGACACTGTCTTCGAGCCGCGTCCCCGAGTTGTTCCCAAAGCCAACCAATCATCCTTCGTCTTCGTTCGTCTGTCTTCAACTATCGGCAAACTTTCGCCGCCCTGGAACGGACGTGTCCTGGCCTGATGGATCAACCGCCAATCGCGACTGGCCATCTTCCACGGGAGACGTTTCGATATCGAGTTCCGGAATTCGCCGCGAACGTTCGTCCCAACCGACGTTCGGTATGCGAAAATTGTACGCGAATCGCGACGCTTACTGGTGGCATTGTTGCATTCTTAGGCCGGGGAGTCTAATCGAATGCCATTCCGAACGGTGCACGTCGATTTCGAATGCGTCTGGAAATTGAGCGGTCTGGAAACAGGGGGGAAAACGCGACATAGAAACGGAGACAAATTGTTTTTGCAAATTTTCTGCCAACGTTTCGGAGAACGCTGAGACGGGGTAAATTAATAGAAATACATTCAAAATTCTGAGCTATAATTGCTAGATGTTCTGTCTTCGACACAGAAATGATAGGAAAAAGGATTGCGAGGTAAAAATAAAAGGACTGACAGTTTTATGAACAAAAACTGCAGAGTCTACTGATCCTCGTTTTTGGTGTACCGTTCTGCCTGCAGCGAGGAACACACAAAGGTTCCAATATATTGAAAAGGACACAGTCGTTGCATGAACAATTCCGTCACACTCCTACGATATCTCAAACACGCAATATCGTCCGCCCACTTCGGTATTCTCTTCTGTTCACGGCAATTTGTCAATGCCACGTTCGTCCATCTCCGCCAAACAGATCAATTTGATACGACACATTTATAAGCATAAGGTAACTCTTATCCCTCTACGTGTCGACTATTTGTTTCGATTACTCTCCGAGTCAACGTCTCATTTTCTTACAAAAAATTCTTACAAAGCGAAAATATTTCATAAAGTCTTTCCTTTCTAGATTCTCAAAAATCCTTTATACGTATGCCCTCATTTTATTGAAAATTGTACCCCTTCGTGTTAAAAGGCTATTAGTTGGTTACAGTATAACGCAAAAATCGCATATCGTATATAATTTGTAAAGAAACACGAAACGTTTACTAACCGCTGTTCCTCGCGGAGACCTAAAGTAGCGAGTCTGATCATTTTGCTGAATAGGTCTCTTCCGGCGGTCGATTATCTAGTTCAGTGGCTCTTAACCTTTTTAAGCTTACAACACAGTTTGCAAGAAGCCTTTTAATCTCTCAGAGCTAACGCCACAGTTTAGACAAAAAGCCTGGCACAGCTGTTACTCGCGAATAATTATAGTAAGAATTTAGAAAACTATAAACGACAAAAATTTAACAGATCATCGAAGAAGATTTGCGACACGGTGTAATTAGATTTATGGCGATGTGCCACGGTAGTTAAGAATCGTTGACCTACTTGTTTTTACTTCGACACTGTTTTCTTCCGTTACTATGCACTTGCTCGTGTCAAAAAATTCGAAGAAAAATTCGCAACAATTCACAAAGATATGTTTAGCGCAACTACCATCACCTATGCATCAAAAAATAAAAATACTCGTCTAAGTTTAAAAAAAAAAATCCCCGGTGATCCGGTACAGATTTCCTTCGATTTGAAATCGTGAAAACCGAAACGTTGTTCGCGAATCGAGCCCCCCGAAATATGGAATACCAGAAACGTCCGACGAGAATTCGATACATGTTTCGAGAGACGCTTCTCCCGAGCTTGAGGATCTTCCTGAAATGGACTATCGTCGACGAGCGAACGATGGAATGACACGCGACTCGAGCAAGATCGATTATACACGATGGGCAAAAACCGATTCGCTCTGCTGGCAACAGATTTTCCACCGTTCGGATCGAGACGCACGGTTATAACACTTCAATTTCGCGGGTGAACGCTCGCCGACGAAATAAAAACCCGCGAGTATCGACGAAAGGTACAATTGAAAACGTTGACGTGTTCGGTGGCTGCATAACGAGAGCCATTCCTCAAGCACGAAACTTTCGCGGAAATAAATGGCGGTGGTGTGTGTGTGTGTGTTTTTTTTTTCTTTCGCCCTTTTATTCGGTCCTGTCTCCTCCCCGATCCGTCACTCTCGTTTTCCCTTCTCAATTCCGTCGAGCAACGCCCTGCGTCGATGCACTGCCGATACGACAGTCGGGGCTATCGATTTCCTGCGGCTGGATCGAAAAAACGACGCGACTCGATCGTTGATTGGCAAGCTAAGCCGCTGATGTCTAGCGCGCCAACGCGAAGAGCAGTCGAGGGTTCCTGGCGATTCGAATTCCCGTTAGTAAACGATCATACGTCGCTGTTCGAATCAATCTTTCCTTCGATTTCTATCTGAGCGCTTCAGAAACGATTTTTCTTTTTAAATAAAATAATTTCAACCGAGTCAAAAACTTGAGAATATGGACGAGATATTCCGTGACCCAATGAAACGAAATGTATTGTTACGACCCAGAAAGCTAGATTTACGTGATATAATTCTGGGCACGATTTTTGATTATAAAAAAGGTAAACATGATTCATAAATCAAATTAGAATTTTATATGTGTGACACAAATTTTTATCGATCCACGTCAATTCATTTTTCCCCTTCATTTAAAACTGAGAAACCCTGATCTAATAAATAGTAAATAGTAAATAATTTTTGTTCCCTTTCCATACATATTTTGGCATTCTTGTGTTACTTTGTATCGAGGGAAGAGAATAATAGTACCGATGGAATCGTGTCAGGAGAAAGTGAAAAACACCATAAAACGAAAAAAAACAAGACGCACGTGGACAGGTATATGATTTCAGTCGTGTTTCACCGCGTTTGGCATGCGAGTGCTTCACCGCGCGTCGAGTCGAACACGACGTAGGCTCGCAAAGAGTTAATAAATCGATACTTTCTACCTAAGTCAACCGGCAATTCGATTCTCATAAATCTCTCCGCGCTGGCAAGAAACTTCAGAATTAACGACACCCTGAAAAACTTCCGTATCCGTTGGATTTCTACTCGCGCACGCACGACGCGAGTCACGCGGAAAGCCAATATTGTTTTTCCTGTAATACACTCGATACGCGAGTCCCATAAATCACCTACGCGAACGAGAGGCTAACGAAGTTCTGGCGACCTGTCGTGCTTCGTGTCAAAAAAAATCCATTTTTCACGATTTAATACGGGCTCGAGGATCTTGGGATACGATCGAGACGCGCGACAGGCTGGCAACAGCTGCCAAACGGGGCGCTTTGATGCCGTAGCGAAATCCGGAATCGTAAAATTCGGATATGAAACGCGTCTATGGCGCATACGTGTGCACGCTCAAGAGCCACGCGACTTATGGGAACTTCCGAGAGCCCGTGGTGCATCGGTTACGCGTCAACGGAACACCATAAATTTTATTTCTCGTTGGGGAAATAATAAGTGAAGAGAACCGTAAAACGCGCCGCGAGCGTAATAAAACAGCGTAACGGGGGATGAAAGGGCTCTTTGTTTTAAAAGACGTTCCGTAAACGAAGAAAGAACGCGTGAGAAAGTTCACACTTTGCCTTCGAAGCACACTTTTCCAACAGCCCGTAAAGATTTTAATACGAAGACCGATAATAAAAATACACAAATTGGATGGAAATAAAGAAAAAATTAGAAGCAAAGAATACCTGATATATTCAATCGCGAATCAGTCGAAGATTGTCTATGATACGTTGTCGCGACTTACCTGAAACATAAAAAAGAGAAATCGAGTTAGTAAGAGAGAACAATTTTGGTTTAAGTCTGGCGCTAATTATAAGCAGATATTTACTTAAATATACATTTAACGTCTTTTCAGAAAAATATAAGAAAATGCTCAAGTACTCTGTAACAAAGATTCCCCCATTACTGAATTAAGACTCCGTTTCTCGCAAGAGCTTTCTACAAACAGCGATGCCTGTTCTTGAAAACTTCACAATCACCTGTTCTAATTTACGAAAATTCATCATCTTGCTCAAGTAACTTCTTCCAATTTAATACGTTCCGCGAACCGGCTGCGGAGGATTAATACAGAGTACAGTCGAAGCTCCAGTAATTCAATATAAAGAATAATGATCGTAATTTTCGAGCCCTAATACCACTCTAATGCAGCCACGAGTAGCTTCATTTTTCTCGGGTTTTGCGATCTCGAACAGCTCCGAGCGCAAAAGCATAATTTCATCGGGCGCTCGTCGTTTATCATCGCGTGTACGCTCGTCGAGCGTTGATTAGAAAGTGAGGATAACAAACGAGCAAGAAATCCCTAAGGAGCTTCTAAACGACTTAATTACTTATCGGCGTGTTGATCGTGGCTTGCCACGAGCTGTTCAACCGTCGACCGCGACGCTGGTTCGCGGTTTCCGCGTTGAATTAATGCAGATTAATGGAAATCTTCGATACCAAAAACTTCTCTTATTACTTCGCTAACAACGACCATTCTCTCGCGATTGAGAATCCGAACTTCTGACGTTTACTTTACGACATAAACATCTTGAATCTAATTAACAATTAAAAGTTGCAAGATCGATGCACCGCATGCCCGTAAATTGAGTTTACACAGCCCTCCAAAGCGTATTATCTTAGTTAAATTGTATACAAAGGACGTTTGAATATCTCTGTTTTTCTTTTGAAGTCGAAGAAAAATATTATTCAAAACGTTTGTTTATCAAATATAGACAAATCGTATAAGATGTACGGTTTAATTGAATTTCCTGTAGTGTGCTTTATTACACTCTCGCGAGATGAAAGCGCGAGGGTGACCTTAGGCTCGTGACCTTAAAATCTACCCCCAACAGATTCTTGTAACCCTTGTCTGTTCCCCTATCGTGTTCTGGATATTCTGTAATATTTACAGTCTTTCTTTCTAGTCAAAGAGAGCTTCCGCTTCGAGGAAGATCGCGAAGAACGATATGTATGAACAAGTCTGCAAACAGAAAGAGGGGCAAAAGCTTCCTCTGTTTTTGAGCCAATATTAGCTAGCCTGCGGCGAAGTAAATTCCACTAGTTTTGTTTTAAATACCCGGTACCGTATTACTACACCCTTGCAACGTCGACTATATTTATGTTACTATTTCTAATTACTACAATCACTTAAATAATTTTTTTCGTCGACTATCATCGAACAAAAACTAGATTTAGTCGGATACTAACGATTTTTAAAGACATAATTGCACTCATAAAATTTAAATTTCTTCGAGGAAACGTTAAAATTTAATTGAAATATTTTCAGCCCGTTAATGGAAACATAGAGTGCTTCGAAGATTTCGCTGTTACTACGCAAGAAAAGTTAAAGGAGTTTCCGTGGCGCGAGAGATGCTTCCCAGGCACCGTTCGCATATTAAATTCAAACTGATTTCCGACGCGACTCGAAATATTCTACAATATTTACCGTCTCCTCTGCCGGTACGGGGCAAAGTGTTTCAAATAACAGCACTAAAAACGAACGAGCCTGTGCAAAGAAACCGCGAGCGGAGGCTTATACGCGCGGAAACACCGAATCCCTTCCGACTATCTATAAGTCACTCCTGGCACGTAGACGTGAATTGGACACGGCGGGTGGTTCGACTTCGTCACGAGGGGTGGCTGGCTTTAATATAGGGGTCGCGGTGCCGCGGTATAAGGACAACGACGAGGACGAAGACCTCGATGTCAGTGGTCGGAGCTGAATGCCGCCACGTCGGGAAATGCTGCGCGACGTTCAAGGGAGAGACCAAGTAACCCACGAATTCCAGCCACCCTCCTCCTTCCGGCTGGCGATAAGCTACGCTGCACAGTCGAGCATATCATACGCAATAGCACATACGATGGCGCCTTTCCATCGTTTCCCGTCTATGTAATCTGATATAGAGACGCAATCAATGTCCACACTCAGAAACGACTTAATTCTCTCGATGCTTAAGGGAGGATTCTCGTTTAACAGCGTTAAAATTACAAATTTGCTTTTTAATTCTTCTCCTAATTGTACTAGACTTTTAGGGACACGAAAAGAGACCCTTAAACTATACGAAAATATTTTTCTTTTGTTAAATAGGAATTAATCCTATCCGACGTTAATATTTTAATTTCTATGTATAGGTGTCCCCTCCCAGTGAATGGGATGCAAGTTTACTGGACTCACTTAGAGCGTTTAAGCATTTGCAGAATGTGCTTCGAAAGTGAAAAGTTTCGTAGCTGTCGCTGAGAAATCTCGCGGCAGTCGGCATGAAAATTCGCCGGAATACTTTTAGAAACTCTATAAAAGTGGATCTTTCTGAAATGCTTAATAGTAGTCACAGCGAACGTCACACAGAGAATTATGGTAAAGTCCTTCGCAGAAAAGAAACTCACTTTCATGCTGGGTTAAAGACAGAAAATCTCGTTTAGCCATTCATTCCTAGAACGTGCATACTTTTCCCGTCAAATCAAAATTTCTTTGCATTTCCTCAAATATTTATTTCTTCGTTTAACTTCTCCTTATATAACTCTTAATCCATTCAATGACAGAATGAAGTAACCCCAACAGAAATGAAATAGTTCTATCAATATGCACCGGGACATCTACTGTTTTTAATAAAACTCTAGTATTTGGTTTAACTGGTATGTGCTAATGGTTCATTTAATAATTTAATTAAAAACTTCACAAGGTTTGCTCGTAAAATCACTGGATATGAGAAAATGAATGTAATCCTCTTTCAACCACGTTTCGTGGTCCTCTTTAGAAGATAATATTATGATTAAAACGATAATGATTTAAAATTTTACCTTGAATACCGATATAAATCGACTAACACGTAGACACTGAAGCACGAGGAGAATTCATAATTCACTAATTATCCTCGCGTCTCTGTGAGCACGTGTTAGCCAATTCGTAATGGAATTCACGATTAAATTCGGGATCGTTATCATTTCAATTTTAATACTCTTTTGAAAAGGAACAGAAAAGAATATTGGAACCAAAGCAAAAGGTTTCTTGTTAAAATGCCACCGAAACAAAGCGATTCGTTTTACTTTTTCTGAGATTTCTAAAATATTGAAACACGTAATCCTATGCATCTTTCACCCCAGAAAACCTGAAACGATGTTTCTCTAAAGTTCTCGGCGGTTACACAATTCTGCTCAGGCTATCGTGAAATGTAGTAACTTTCCTAAGACTTGAGATCTGTAGCGTGCGTGTTACTTTCTCCGAGTGATCTCGATCGAAAGTAGAAGAAGTTTCAAAGTGAGTAATTTCTATTGATAGTGCTGATCAAACGGTTACATCGATAAAGAATCCCCTGTTTTCCCGAAGGGGACTGCAAATTCAAAGGTGTCGCTTAATTGACATCCTCCCTGACTGCTTCTGTCATTTATTCTTCTACGGTAAAACACCGTCTACCCTTTGTCGCGTCGTGATTGTCTCCGGTGATTACGGTTTCGGGGGTTGTTTGCATTTAGGAAGCCATCAACGCTTAATCGCATTCCTTCTCGCCTCGGGAGATTGGAACTTTCGAGAGCCACTCCCGTAACTTGTCGCATTTACATCGTATCCGCGTGCTCGCTAAATAGGCTTTTCTACGAGAAAAAAAGACGCTTCCGTGCTATGAAAACGCCCGCCAAACGCCAGGAAAAACAAACCAGACAAGCGAGCAGTTCAGAACCTACCCTCGTTTGTAACCAGAAAAAAAGCGTATATTCTGCAAATTTTAGCGAAAGTATTATACACAATTCTGCAGCATATCTTCTATAGTGTAACATTTTTTTATTTTCATTACGGAAATACATTCTGCAAGACTCTAGATCGTCTCAAACTCGAAGTTCTATTAATCTCAGTATTTGAAAAGAAATTTCAAGGTTCCGTGATAAAGGGTAACCGAATATTGAAAGAATCATCGTAGCTCGCGTCGAAGTTCCCTCGATCCCCGTTCGATCATCATTCATTAATCGACAGGCGGCGAAGTTATTCAGGGATTTCTAAAAGAACCGGACGTTAATTGAAATTTGTCCGTCCCGAGCGTAACTGCGGTCCGGTACTCGAAACTTCTCGCGGAAGAAGAGAAAATTCGATAAACCACAATGGCAAAACTCGTCAAGGGACCATTTTCATCCCGCGCCGTCTAACTTCCTTTAAAGCCTCCATGTACTCTTGCATCAACGAAGGGTCCATGAAAGAAGGAGAAAGAGGTTTGAAGGGGGTTGGGGGCCGCGAAAAACTTTGTCGGTGTTAAAACGAGCCCTCCACCGCGAATAATTAAGACCAATTAATATTCGGGGTACGTACTCGCTGCCCTACGAACACTTCCGGTGGCGTTCCAGGCAGGGAACGTTACTTGTACTCTTTGCCGATGCTGCGATGGCTGGTGGATCGGGTATGAATAAATTTCGCTAAATACGCTCTGTCGACGAGTCCTCGTTCTATTCAGAAATTTATGTGACGTAAGATCGAGCGTAGAGAGAACGAAATAATAAATGAATTCATTCTGCGAATAAATTCTGCCTTTATGGACGGTTTCTGCTCGATTCGTTTGTTCGTCGGTCTTTTCATAAACTTGAACGACGATCTCTCTATTCGGAATACTTGGAATACTCAATAATTTTTTACCGTAGTTATAAGATGCTCGTAATTGTCAATAATTATCACACATTCGTGATAATTTTCTTCGTAATGCTGCGATTCAGTTGATGCAATAAAAGAATCTTCTATTCGAAGCTTCTATTCGGATTTATATGTTATTAACAGTGCATGGAAATTGTATTCTAGATAAATTAATAATGTTGAAGAGCAGTGTGAAATTTTCGATGTTTAATCTTTTTATATCGATCGACGATTCGGACCTAAAAACGGAAATTTTGCATATCGTGCTCGAGGGGAAGATCGAAGGAGTAGCGAAGGGAAATCTTAAATCATCCCCCATTCCAGACTCGTGACTTCGTGCTTCCCGTTCTCATCTTGAACTTCGACCAACGTTTGCAAGACGATATATCGTTTACGGAAACCAATTCATCCGACATCCGATTTGGAACGTTCCTGACATTTCATATGTAATAATTTCAATGTGATACACCACTAAATATATCACAATATAAAAGTGAATTTTCTTAACCGACAAACAAGAAATTTCTATTATTATTTTACACGATTATCGTTCAAACTAAAATTTCTTATTCTCAAAAACTTCTATTTATTATTGATAGAATTTCGAAGTTTGTATGCAGACTTTTCACAGAAGAAAACTGATTTTCTCCAGTATTCAAGTGCTCCTTCCCTGCGACTTAAATGGAATAGTCATCGTTCGCTTTATCACGGCCAAAGTTATCCGAAGTTCCAACGAAAATCAATTTCTTGACTGCGACTCATGCAAACTCCCCTCACGCAGAGCCACTAAAGCCCTGGCAAAAAGCCTCGTCTAACGCCATTAGTATCTCGCGTATCGGAGCCCCGAAATGTCTGCCATTCTTTCTCCATTTCGAATCACTTTACACCCCCTGACCTTCCCGTCACGGTGTCGGGTATCTAGTATAGAATATATATACGACGAAATTGTACTTTTCCACCCTCGTCTGATTTCTATAGGACCCTGTGCATACACGCTTTACCATACGAACGTTTTCCCCCATTATTTGTGAGTCTACTCATTGTACCCTGAGAGCCTAACAATACCGCAATTGTGGAGTTCCCAGTAATATCGTTACATTCGCATTCACTTGCGAGTAAACTGTCACGCGAAATCGATGAATCATCCCCCGTCTTTCTTCCCTTCTTCCTGCTTTTTGCCCGAATTGTCTCGTAACGAGCTCGGGATTTATTTGCTGATCGTTCGCTGGTATCGGCTTGTTAATACTCTATTTGTATTTTAATTGGGCGACGTTTGTCGTCTGATTTCATGCGAAGGTAAAAGACCTGTCAACTGATCGAACTGCAAATACCTTTTCTCGCGTGAAGGTATAAATATACCCTTTGTTTGACGTTTCAAATCATCAGTAAGTCCTAAGACGGATAGAAAGACAGTGGAATTTTATACAAAATTGTTCATACCGAGGCTACATATTTTTCTCAGAAAACAAACAATAAGAATAGAAGCGAACATTAAAAGATTCATTGTAAACAAAATTTTAAAAACGGTCATTCGTGGTAAGTTTAGTGTCGACCATCCGTAGAAACTGTTTCGAATTTTCGTTGGTTTCTTCGCCTCGATTCCTACCTCGAATAAAACCTCGATAATTGCAACCATTTTCCGGCTCCGTAAAAATTCGCCGTTCTATCGATTTCTATAGCGCTGCAACGGTACAACTTTAACATCAGGTTCAAGAAGTTCTACCATCGTCCGCGAACAACGCAGACCGCGCTTGACGCGCCAGATTCCTGTGTCACCGCAACAACTTCGGGAGCAAACCTGCGGGACTCCATAATTTAGCGCGTGAATCCACTAGCGCGTCTAAACCGTCCAACAAAAGACGCGCTGGCGGATTCCGGCGGTCCGGAACCGTGCCGGGAAAAACATATCTGTCCGAAACGAGCAACGAGACGAGGAATCTCGTCGCGGCTCTTTCCTCTCGTCTGCTTTAAAGTCATTCCATTCCTTTATTATTCCCACGGAACAGCATTCCCGTCGGAGTTTCGCGGCTATGCCCGACCGCTAAGAAAAGGAAGAGCTCTCCCGCCGACAAAGGTGGGACGCGGTGGAAAACACCGCGGGGGAAAGAGCAGAAATATTAGACGAAGGGTTCAGGAGTCGTCTGTACAGTCCTGTTTCGAGGAAAGTGTGGCGACAAAGACCAGGAAAAAAGAAAAAGTGTCGCGAAAGGGCGACGACGACGACGACGACGACGGACGGAACGTAAACTTTATTCTGGACAATGCTGCCTGTCGGTGGTACTATTCTATTATTTTCACCGAACCGTCAGGCTTTACCGGGTAGCCCCGAAGCAACCCTCGCTAGACTACGACAGGAGATGCTTTTAATTTCGTTATCTCCTCCCCCGACACTACTGCACGACGCCACCAGCCTTCGTCTGTTTGTCGTTGCCGCAATTTGCTCCTTTTGCGGCTCGACGTGGCTGTGCCCTCGCGTCTCGAAGGCAATCGCGATCGACAAATCAGTTTAATCGGCCCGACAAATTACGAGTCGCCTTCTGGTCGGGGCGCCCAAGGGTACTGGATTCCCTTTCCTAACCCTCGTGCAGCGGATGCAAGGTTATTTTAAACCGTAATTGTTGCCTTACTCTTTGTTCAAGGATGGATAAAGGTTTACTCGAAAGAGGCTGAAGAAAGAGACGATTGAAACGAGTTAATTGTCTCGACGCTCGAGGGAACGGTATCTTCCTACTTATTCAGCCCTTCGATTCGCTCCAGTCGTTCTGTTATTTATTTAAACGATCTAGGTTAACGTGTCGATTTAATTACAGTGTGTTCGTTAATGTTTGAATAAATTTCTTAAAGAAAGTATTCAGAAATGTTTTAGTTTGTTATCGTTCCTCTACCAGCCTGAAGAGATTTTCTTAAGGGACTATTATTTTTCTCACGTAGAGCTCCATTACCATTTTCGTGTCACTCGAAACATCACCAACAGGTTAAAGAAATGAACACAAGAGGAAGTGAGACAGGAGATAAAATTACAGAAACATTTTTGGCCATGCATTATATTTTCGGTAAGGAATTTTTTTTCTCGAAAATGCATAGGATTTTTGGGGTATGTGTAATGACCAAAAATGATTGCAATTGATCCCCGCAATCAAAAATAATTTTTTTACAACGATTTGAAAAAATTTGTTTTGACGAAAAAATTAGACACTTACCCCCTGTCGATTTTTCTTAAAAATTCGTTTTTGATTTTTAATAAATTTATCTGATGTTGTACAGAAATTTTGTCTAATACTTTTTTGTAGGTACCCATGAGCTCTAGTTCAGAAAAAAGTTTCATTGAAATATATTCACTATTGTAGGAGTTATGATCATTTGAAATTTCGACCACGTTTATGGGGTTTTTCTCATTTTACGGGGTCACGGATCAACTTTTTCAATATTTTTAGAATTTCTACATATTCTCCACTAAGATACGCGTTGTTTGCTTTTTGAAAAATTAAAATCGTCCAATCCGTTCAGAAGTTATGATGTTTTAAACATACGAATGAAATTTCAGTGAAACATATCAACGGTATGGTCAGACCTAAAATTTTCGGTAATGAATTTTTTTCTCAAAACTGCGTAGGATTTCGGGGGTATGTCTATTCACCAAAAATGATTGTAATTGGCCCCTGCAACCGAAAATAATTTTTTCAAGATGATTTGAAATTTTTTAGTTTCGCTGAAAAATTTGTCCCTCTACCTCCTGTCGATTTTTCTTAAAAATTAAATATACCGCTTATTCGGACATTCTAGACTACTTAGCTACCTTTGTTGAACTACGAATTACAAAATGAAAGAATTAATAGGACTACAAGAGCTCAATTTTATAGTTTTTAAGCTAAGAAAACACGATTGCGTTAAAATTATTTCGAAGTGTTGGGAGACGATGTTATCAAGAAATGTCTCCAAGATCGTATCGCCTTTAATTTGCATGCCTCAGAATTTTCCGCGGCAAATTTATCGACTCGTTTAATCGTGTCTGCAAAGGGAGTCAGCTGCCATTGGAAGTCGCTTTAACTCGCTAAAAGGACGAAGAATCAAAATCGTTTTCCCGTCACATTCCCGGCGATATTCGACGTTAAACCACTCGACTCCTCTGCCGAGCTTAATCGCTCAAGGGTCTGCGTAATGAAAAAAAGAAGAAACAGTATCTCGCGAAGGAACGGGAGAATCGAAAGAAGAACCAGACCTCGAAACCGTCAAGGATAATATTTAAGAACCATTCCGTTCTGCTTAGAAAGAAATTCACATCATTTCGATCTATTATCATCCATATTAGAATAAAAAAATACCATTTAAAAAAATATGAACAACGACAAATGCTCAGAGATCTCACAAAAATCTAACGTGAAATTATTAACTCTTAAACTTGGAAATGAATAAGTATATTTCACTACATCGAGAATGCAAATTAAAGCGAACGTGTATTTAAGTTTTATAAAAGTTAACGATGGTCGTTAAAAACATCCACGGTATTATTCACATAGGAAATTTAAAAGATTTTTTATATTCGCCCTGGGATTTTTAATCTCATGGTCTAGCAGTTTGTCAAGCAAGGAAGCTGTACACCGCGATGAAGAAACTTTGATATCTGACAAGTTAATAGCTTCTTTGTGGGGAAAAAGTATGATAGACAATGCCGGGCAAAGAAATTTTTATAACGAGTTACACAGGAACGAGGCATATGCTCTCAAAAGAAAATTATAACGAAATTAAATTGTACCTGCGTCTGATCACTTTGACACGCTGGCGATCGATAAATCAATTACAACGACAAAATTCGCTCGAACGACGAATTCCTCCAACGCGATCGAGGCGCGAACGAATGTTTCTACAAAAATAAATTCACAGTCGGCTAAACGACCCTCCGCAACGTTCAATTTACTTAACATCGTTTAGCAGCACGTGACAAAGGGCGTCTCGTCGACAGAACAGATTTAATAAGAGAGACCGAAACGACGAGACGAGAGCAACAACAATTATTCGAATTAAACAAATTATCATAGGATTGAGTGAACAAAGGGCTGGGAAATAACTTTCGTCGCTTTATCATAATGTAGCCGAGTACACGCGGCCACGGCGGAAGGAAAACAGCGCCAAAGCGTTCTTCAAAAAGAGCTTTCGCATTCCGTAAATATGCGGTGGAAGCAATCGTCGAACGAGACGAACGAACAAAGGATCCTTTCGTCATTTTACGCGACGTTCGAGCAGCTCATTGTCACGAGGAACCTTGTTTCGCGAACGTTTGACAACCTGGACGCGGGAAAGTAAGGAAAACGCTGAACACCGTCCAAGAAATTCGAATTAATTCCAATAAATCTGATCGACCGATATCGATTTACCTCGAGACGACTTAATCCTTTAGAAATGAGATACAATTCACTGAAAGTTCTATTCTCTGAATGCAAATGTTCAATTTGTGCAATTACAAACTTGATTTCGAGATGTAGCAACGTTGGTTGGTTTCTTTTTATTTATACAGGGTGTTCGGCCACCGCTGGGAAAAATTTTAATAGAGGATTCTAGAGGCCAAAATAACACGAAAATCAAGAATGCCAATTTGTTGATGGAGGCTTCGTTAAAAAGTAATTAACAATTAAATTCAAAAATTTCAAATCGTTCTAAAATCGTCTAAAATCAATTTAGTTTACAGTTATATTAATTCTTCTGTATAGTAAGAATTCACGCGAAATCTGAAATAGCACAATGGGAAAAAGACAGTTTAATTCCTCGATGCCTCGATGAACGTCCAAACGAATTGCAATCTAATTGGATGGCAGTTAAGAAGCAGACAAAGTTTCGCAGGGAAAGAAACAGCGAACCACCCGAATCCGATAATTAAATGTTAATTTGCTAAACGTCCGCGCGTTACCCCGTAGTTCAATTAAACGAACCAGTGTCCCGAATGTATCAATTAACAGTCGTTCGGCGACGTACTGCAAATACACGCGAACGAAATCGATCTATCGTGACAGAAGCTACGTAAATGAAAATACGTTTCTTTCTTCTCGGTTTTGTAATCCGAATCAGACAGCGGCGCCGGCAAGTACTCGTTTAACGATCCCGAATCACAAAGGAAGCATTTTCAAAGAAATACGTAAAATCAGTCGGTAATTAAATAGTTTGATGAGAAAAAGAGGACGCGACGAACGGACAAAACTAATGAAATTTTCTGCAACTTTTATTCGTCGTTTCGTAGAAAAATAAGATCAAGTGGAAAGGGGGGATTGAATATTTTGAAAGGTAATTACAAGTCTTTCAATCGATAATACATTTGAATTATTTATAAACATTCGTGAAATCGTAGGAACTTATTTTCAAGCAACAAAAGCGTGAAAACGTAACGGATTCGTTCGTTATAAGAGAGTTTTCATCGTCGACGATGTCAATTTTTATTTTTCCATTAAATCGAGGTACATCGAAGAACTGAATAATTTCAATCAGGAAATGGATTTTTGTGTAACCGGATTCACTTTATCTGCTTTCGCGTAATTCGTGGCGAAACGCGTTTCTGGATTGATAAACTACTTTGAACGTCGAGGATCGAGTTTTTAGGAATATAGTACAGCACTCTGCTTCTTAAAAGTTCCGTGATTTGCTTCGAAATATCAAAGTTCAAGAAATCTTCAAGATCGTGTACACTCTTGAATTTATCTTGACTTTATATGAAATACACCGTCTTTTAAAAGAATAAATTCATCCTTTAGAATCATTTACAGTTTCTTTTTTTAAAGATTTTGATACAATATTTTTCGTTTAAAACAGCAACGAATTATCCAGCCATTGTGCACAAACAATTTGATAGAGATGGCAAAAATAGTTATAATATTCGTACGAAATTTTTGTCGTTGCTTTTGTATCCAAAATCGAAATAAATACCACACACTATGAAACGTACCTGAAGCATCTCGTGGTCGCTGAAATAATTTTGATCTGTTCAGGGTAATCCGATTGCCGAAAGAAGGGAATGGAAAGCATTATTCGTAGTGTAATTCCTAGTAACAATGCAATATTGTCAGTAAGAAATAATAGAACTTCCGCTAAAATAGCTCTTTGTGTCAAGAGAGAACCGCCGTACGGAATCAAAAGCTGGGTTTCTTTCATCGCTCGCGGGGATGAGACCCGGATATGGTACGAATCTTTCGCCTCTTCTCGCGATGAAAAAGGCCACTTTGAAGTGTTCACCGACCGAACATAATTGAATCCCCACTACTTATTGGTTACTCTCAAACCCTTTGTGGAAACGTGCTTCCACTCCGAGGTTTCCACCCCTGTGAATTCGATTCCCTCAGACAGCGGACAAACACTCGAATGAGTATAACGGATAAGCGTTGAGTATTGCCGCATGAAAGCGACAGAAAGGACATCTCCATTGTTAAACGAACCACAATTATTCTTTTAGCCGGCAGAAACTACTCGGGCAACGAGCAAACTCGATCGATACACTAATTTTGTACCACAGTCGAGTCGAATAATCCACAAAGTATTTTTTCGATAGTAAAAAGAATTTTATGAAATTGCATTATCGAAAAAGTCTCGATACATTTCATCGAAACGCTGCGAATAACAAAGTTTCATGTACCATTTCTGCGACTAACTATTTTATTCAATCAACGTATATCGTAAATACAGTGAAAGTATTCCGGAATCGTTACATAGAACGAAATTGTCGAGGAAAGAGGAGTTGCACATGGAAACTGGAGAAAGCGTCGATAATGGAAAAAGGTACTAAACATTTTCTCCGTCTACACGTTCGAACAGGTAGAATTATTTATGGTCTTTAACTCCCTTCAAAACCGAGCATAATAGAATCTATAATGGCGCATCTTGGAATCCCTTTGGACGTTCCTGAATCTTTTAAAGCGACTGATTGCTTTTACATTTCACCCTCGCACGTTCACCCTCCCGATTCGGATAAATACTTCGTCGAAAGCGGTAGCTGACACTTGGCCCTTTTTCTGATCGCAGTGGGAGGGGCGGGGACGTAGCGAAGAAATCGAAGAAAATTCAGACGTTCGATGGATTCGAAAAAGGATAAAATTGTTTCCAAGAAATCTTTCGCTCGCCCAGCAAAAATCTCAGCAGCCCCAAAGAACAGAGACAGTCCGCGTGAAATTTTAATAAACGGTAGAAGTCCTTGGAACGACGTAAAAATTATAAACAATTTATAACTACGACGGTTTCATATTTCAAGTTGAAATTAACGATGAAAATCGTGTTCCATAAAATTCATAACGGAATTCTTTTCCACGAGTACGAGACTACGACTTTCGATATCATTAAAAAAGTATTACGGATAATTTCGAGAACCTCTTTCGAACTTTCTTACGTGTGAATCGAGAACTTCTGGCCAGGAACGAATCGTCTTACTTTTACACTGCTGCTCTCTTCTTCTTCCTCTCCGCCCTCTTAGCTCCAACAAGCTCTGAACAAATACTTCCGGAAAGACAGTAGTCAATATTTCACTCTCTTTCTGGGAGCTCGTTGCCAGAAGGAAATCACTTTTAATTATGTTTACTTCATCTAGTCGATTTCTCAGAACCGGGGAGGGCAAACATGCCAGATAAAATAGAAGCATTAATTAATGCGTTCGATTCTGTAATTAGATTAATTAAAGGAAGGTTCGACAGCTTTCAGTACTTTAAATTTATGTATCTAAATTAATTCTTTCAACGTGTCATAAAATACTCCATTGCACGTAAACAAATAAATTGCTTTTGTTGCTTCAAAAGACGTAGTGCAACAGGTTGATGTTTTATCTCCCACTGAATATAATTAATCAAATAATTTTACCATCGATTTTCTTGCGCTCCTATTAAGTAACTAAATTTAATATAGAAACTAAATAACCATAAATGACAGCATTTTTTCTGGAAGCATTTCAATTAAACATAAATAAGAAAAAATATTTGTGAGAAACGAACATTCACAAAGAATTAATAATATTATACAGAATGTAATTTCACGTTAATATTTGAAATCATTTTGAGGAGAAAAAATTAGTATTACAGTTACAAATTAAAGAGGTCTCGGTACGAAAATGTACTACTGTGACTTTATTTCTTACAAGAAAGAAAAATTGGTTCACCATGATCGAAATTTCCGACCAACTGACAAAGCATTCACGCAGCACCATTGAAGTCTCAATCCAATGCAACGGTTTAGGAATCTACTTCAATTTCGGTTAATCCCGAATACCTTACATATTCGTAGCCACATATATCATCCGACGCGCATACCAGATGTACTAATGGAATCATTATGAACACCGATTCCACGCACGTCCATAGATCGATCACTTATGACTAATCAGACCATCCCCGTCTAGCGGCGATTCTAATTAAGTCCGCGAGAGCTACATGCCTCTATTATCACCGTTCAAAATGTTCATTAAATACCTGAATTTCAGCCCATAAATTCTTTGGAACTTTCTGCTACGCTGGAGACAATGTCCTCGTTTCAAGCACCAATCTATTTAAACAAGGATCAAAGAAGTGGAATGTTCTTCGCTATACGACTCAACATTTCGACCATTTAAATTTCTTTGAGTCGTCTTTAATGATACGCAAACGAATATTCAAAATTACTTTAAACAAAAATATAGCTATTATTATTATTTAAACAATTATAGCCACCCAATTTTCGGTTCGCCTTTAATATCGGATTAAATACTTTCGTGCATAAAATTCACCGAATACGCATCACGTTCGAGTTTGCTACATTTTCCGAATCAAAATTTCCATTTCCAGCACATTTGCATGTTACAAGAAATCCCAGGCCGGCACCGGCAAAATTGGAAGACGAGTCCGCCGTATATTTACATTTAACCTCTATCTCCACAATAAATTTATATTTTATTCGAATGAAACGTCAGTGCGGTCAAAGGTGTACTTTCCGAAAAACCTTACTACGTTTTAGAGAATATCGTTTCAAGGATCTTGAAATAGTGTTATGCCACTATTTAAATGCAATTTCGAAACGAACACACTCGACATTTTACGCTTATTTAAAAGCTGTTATCTATTTTAAACTAAATAACTTACCCCAAAAATCGCGCGATATTTAAGTAAACTGTAATATCAATACAAAAATATTATCTTCTCTTAAAAACTTAAACTTAGAGAAAAGAATTATTTTAAATATTCTAGCATGAAAGTAATTAACAAAATTGTGAATTAATTTTTGAAATTAAACGTCCTGATATTCGAGCACTGGAACACAGCAACAAGATCGAATTTTTTTAATTACCTCAAGTGCCCGTGCCTGAACGAATTAACCAACCACTAAGCCGCAACGTTATTTTGAAATTCCGGTCCAACTTCGCGAATAAACAGAAAACAAATAAAGTTACAGTACGAAATTATCCCGTTAGCAAAACTAGGCCAGATTCGCGACGCACCGACGAGCACGAGGATTTCCATGATTCCCTGGAAATCAGAGCCACTCGTCCGTGAACCGGGAAATCGACCGAAACAAGATATCTCGATAACTAATTATGAGCAAACAGGCCGCCCCCTGTTGCAACCAATTCGATCCTCTCGTTCGCCTCTCGAGGAAAGGATTCTCAGGGCGAAACTCTCGAAAACACTTATCCGGTTCCCCCGACTACGGGATTTCCCTTATTACACCTTCGCGAACAAATGAGATTTATCATAAGCAGGCAAGTTCGCGGATAAATCTCAAAGCGTGCACCGCGAGCGTAAGGGAGCAAGACGGACGTGAAAAGAAGAGTGGATAACAGCGACGAAGGAAGATGAAGAAAAAAGTTGACAGGAAGGGCAGTCCGCGGTAGGGGGGATAGCAGACGTAGAATGTAATTTGGAAAGTTTTCTCGTTAAATTGCGTGAAACGCGAACGGTACGCGTCCACGGGACGCCGAACGTCCGCGGACAGAGGCAAAGTGGACGACTGGCGTCGGGAACAATGACGGACGCACAACTGATTTTAATTATGGAATCCGCGCAGGTAAAACGCTCAATTTTTCCATCGTTTCGCTGCCTTTGGTCCCCTTTTCCGTTCCACCTGGTCCGGCTCGGCAATTTCAATCGAATCCACTAGCAGCCATCCCCCCAAATCCCTAGTAGTAGCGTTACCACCCTCTCTGTTAACCCTGCGCGCGATCGATTTCCACTCCGACCCTAGGAAAATATCGGGGAGTGTCAAATTACGATTCGTCGGTGCTCGCGGAACAACAAACGGGCCGCGTGCGGTTGGATCTCGAGGACTTTTCCATGTTTCTCGTAACGTAACGATGGCGAAAAAGAGGATAGCGCGAACCGCTGGGGACGCCGGTACCGGCGAGACATCGCGAGGCGATTTCAACCCTATCTCACGCATTGGAAAATGGCTGACGCCTTCTTTCAGTCGCGCGCCAACTTAACATTAAACCACGACCTTTTTTATAGTGCAGGTATAATGAATTTTTCAATATTCACTTCTATTCTTAATGTTTTCTGAAGAAAAAAAATAATATGTTTGTCTTTGGTATCAAATTGGTGTCAAAAATACGGTATCAAACTCTGGTTAGCTTCCGATGTAAGCAGGAAATATACCAAAATGTATAGCAAAAATGAAAGAAGAGAATCTTCAGTGCCCACTGTCTTAGAAGAGTCTAAAATGCGTATTAAAAATAGTTAAACTTTAGATACCTGCAGTTCCGAAACTACTAGTGTTTTATCAATTATTAAGCCATTGTTAGCAGCGGTAAAGCCTCCCCTTTAAAATGGCTTTTGGTTTTTGACGATCCGACTTTCCGTTTCGGAGATATCGCAATTTATGTAAAGTGGTATTTTTCTTAATTTGACTATCTCTGTCTCCGTCTGACGCGTCGCGCCGGGCCTCTCTTTTTCGTACGTGACTCGGGGCCGAGCGACCTTGTCTCGGGCGTAGTATTTCCAAGAATTTACTACGCACTGCTTACTATCTACGCGCGCGGGGAATGAATGAACTCGCGCGAGCGCATCAAAAACGTAAACAAACTTCGAACCCTTATATCTTCGAAACTAGCCATCGCATCGACTTGAAACTAAAATCGCTATATCTTCGGAACTAATAAAGCTATCAACTCGTACAAACGCTCATTTTAAAGAGCATTTCATCCCCTATCCGATGACCATATCAACTATTATAATTTTTGCTATCTTCCATGTTTATTTTGACATTTACTTTGACACTCGACTTGAAACAAAAATTGTCATATCTCCGGAACTAATAAAGCTATCAACTTGTTCGAACGCTCATTTTAAAGGGCATTTCATCTCCTATCCGATGACCATATCAACTATTATAATTTTTGTTGTCTTCTATGTTTAATTTCACGTTTACTTTAACACTATGCACCCAAAGAAGTTTAAACAATTTCTATTGACTGGTGTACGATGAAACTGGATTATAAATTGTTCATTTAACTGCAAATGATTACCATATCTAGTGGTAGCTCTACTTTTAAAAATATATCTGTATTTTTTTATCCCACGGTTAGTTTGAAAACACACGCAGACAAAATTAAATTTTTGAAATAGATTATGAGCAAACTGGTTGAATAAACGGAATTTGACGCGAAACTAACTATGATGTCATTGCATCCACACCCCTCATCCGAAACAAGGTTGGCTTCAAAGCACGATAAAAGGAGCGCCGAGAATGGACAACTGTTCTAATTATATTAGAACGACGCACGAAGTTAAATTTGCGTAGAGGATGTGACGCGCAATTTATAGGATTCGTGGCTCTCGTTTTGACGAAGATAGAAAAAATGGCAAAGGAAAAAGTTGAACGGTATAACATGCACCTTTCTATAACGTCACTTTTTTCGTCGGTGCAGTGATGCACCTGGAAAGTGCAGGCACACTTTTTTTAATGGAACCGAATACTCTTTTTAGTCAGATTCACTTTCCTCGTTATTTTAGTATAATTTTGCAAATTGTCTAGAACGATGGACAAGGAAATGATTCAGAAAGTATGGTAGCTTTAAATAAAATGTATGTATTGTTAAGAAATTCGTTACTGAGCTACGAAAATTAATATCCATTAATATACTAGAATTTTATTCCATCATAAATTCCAAACGATTGATGTTTTTAATTAATATAAAACCTCCACAATGTTTGATATATTAATTTAGACACCTTCTAGCAATAAATTCGTAAAGACCCAAATACGAACGCGGATTAAATTCGTAAAATATTAAATTCCACTCGAAACGGACACCATGGAATAATTTTATCGAAATAATGCCGCGGTTCTGTTCCTGACGCTCTTCTCGAGCGCTCGTCCGACCAAAAGAATTATGACAACCGGTAAAGAGCGAAAGAAAACATAGGGGTAGTCCTCCAATTATCCGCACGAGTCGAGCGCCTTTCGAAAGGGTCAAAAGGACGAAAGAATCCATTTATCGCTGCGGCCGGTCCACCGGTCAAAGCGCGAAACCATTTAGCCGTCGAGCGAATCCGAAATAACGGCACGGTCGCCGCCCCAAATTACCAGCCTACATTTTTTCCCTGCACGCGCACGAAAACGTCAGAAAAAAGTGTGTACAACGCGTAAAACGCTTCGGCCGGAAAATCGCGACGAGCTGCGTGACTGAGGACGCAAATTGCAGGCGGTAAAAGAGGGTAGCCCAGGGAGCTCGAACGAGAACAGAGAATCGGGACGAGTGTCCAGCCAAATAGAAAAGTCAGTTTCGCTGTTTTAACGGGCCGCAGTAATTACGGTTTCGGTGTTTCACCGGTGTTAACAGTTTGTATCTGGCTCTGACATCTATCCGACTCCTCCGTCGCGCACCCTCCTTGCGGCTGGTCCTCGCAGACAGACGCAATTTTCCAATTCTGGAATAACGCTGGCCAACCGAGTCCTACCCTTCTCGATTCCTCTTTCTATCGCGTCCGGATAAATACTGATCGAGCGAAAATTCGTTGTCGATAAAGTTACCCTTCTCAGGGGCGACGTTCCATGACGCACGAGAATCATGAATCACGTTATTATCTCCTGTCTGATCGAGGATCGTTCGTCTTTCGTTAAACGACTTCGATTTGCACGCGTTGTGTTTTATTTACAGCCGTGACGGTACATTGCTTTCGCAATTGCAATGCAAATCTTTCGTCTACGATCTGTGAGAAGGGACGGCACTGTGATCGAGAGATAAAAAATTTGCGTTGAACGCGGATACATATTTTGAGGTGTGTGTTTCTTAACACTATCGAGTCAAAATGAACTGTTTACAACATTTATTATGCAAGCTTAGAATTCTCACTCGATAGGTATTTAACACTTTGGTTTGTATGTCACCTATTTATAGGAGATTCTCAATTGATTCTCAACTTGAGACGTCGAAAAAAATTAACAAGATCAATGAACTCCAGCGAGGTTACTAAAATACTAAGACAAATTTTGGGTTATACAGTTTGGAATTGTCTGAAATCGAAGTTTTGCTATCGCAGAAAATTTGACAGCTTTTACCTGGCAGTCAACGTACTAAACAAAAATGTTATCGAGTTAATCTAACGCAAAACCGTTTCTACCAGCAATGTCCCTAAACTTTTCGATGGAATCGCGAGCCCAATTTGCGACGATGAACCCAGCAGCAGTTCTAACGACTGAAACGGGGGCAACGCGCTCCAAATGCTGTCCTAAATGCGTTTCCAATCTCCTTTTAAGCTAGCGAAGATTCTGCATACTTAACGCAAAGGAGGACTTTTTGGCGCTAAGTTCTCCACCCTGCGCGGAAAAAGTCTTTCGCGCTTTGAATATGAAAGTGCTATGAGTCGTGCCGAGTGCGTCGTTAGAACGTAAACTGCCATTCGACGTGCACGTCGCTTTTGTACGATGGCATTTTAGACTTTTAACGGCGTTGCTGCGTGCCGCGATAATGGCAATGCAAGCGAGACGATAGGTTTAAAGTGTTACAGCGAACTGAAAAAGTTCGCTGTGTTAATTCCCTGTACGCAAAGTAACGCGACACGTTTCTCGTGCACGGCGAAATTTTATTCATGAAACTCTTCTATTTTCTATTGTGGACGAAGGGAATACTTCGACAAGATTACAAGATCGCTTCGATGATCGTTAAACTTGCGGTATTTAATTTTCTAATGTTACCCAGTGAAATATAATTTTAATGTAAATAAATATTACGATACACTCGGATCGGCAAGGTGCTCGTAAAAAATGAAATCAAAAATTAATTTGGAGGGAAATATATCTCGCAAACTACCCAATTAACGTCGAGATGTTTCCCCCGGGGTATTCAAAAAAAACAAATAAAAAACGACGAACGCGAAATATCTTCGAAAAGTATTGGGATCGCTGGTCCGACCGTTCAAAGAATTTAATGAGCTCGTTAAAAGGGAGCCTCCTATGCGTGGCGCGTGTATGAGCGCAATCGCTACGACCACAGACGTAGAAAAATTCCACGATAAGTGACATCGCTGCGAATAGATCGAGTCTAACGGGTCAGCGGATGATCCAAGTTCGAAAAGGTTCGAGGACGATCGGCTGAGAGCCCTCAAAGTAGCTCAACGACTCGTTATAAATTGTCGTCGACTGCTCCGTCTTGGATTCTACAGAAACGCGACGTAATGGCGCGGAGGAGAAGATCGAGGGGTTGGGATCCTCTATCGTGAAGTTCCTTCCGACTGGTAAAGGAAGGAACGGAATGAATTAATTCCGTAAGGACGAAAACTCGAGGACAAAGACAAGATGCAGGATTCAAAGGACGCAATTGGATTCGAGAGCCCGACGCGAACGGGGGACGCTTACACAGGGCTATCTCTGTTAGTCTGCTGATACAGTGGCGAACCTCCATCTTTCCCACTTCGTCGTCGCCTACGCGCCAAAGTTTTACACCCCTCCTACGTCTATTGATCGTTTTTTTTCTTCGTTAATTTATTGCAACGATTTATCGAACACTAATCTGAATACAATAAGTGTGATTTGTGAATTGACAAAATTGAATCCTTTGCTTTTACATTTAAACCGAAATCAACGACAGCTTCGTTTGAATGCAAAAAGGATAGCACACTAGAGATCTTTCGGTAGCGTTTATTGTTGCAATTGATTGTCATGGAAGCACCGAATAACTTTTGATGGAAACATTTTTCCACTAAAATAGCGTGAACGCCGGAAAAAGCGAGGTAGCCGTCAGAATGAACACCCTGTATACTTCCTTTATCCCACAGAACAGACACGTCAAACGCACAGTTCGACCCATTACATTTTGCGGCATCGACCTTTGTATTTATTTTATTTCTCGTAGGATGCGTATTTTGTCGTTCGCGTACTATGTTTTAACTGCTTTTTTTCAATACTGACGAACAACGAGGCGCCTGAAAGATCAGGATCAACTAATAAATATCTTTTTCAACTTTGAAAATGTAAAATATTTAAAGTTGATTTTAAGAAAAATTCATATTATAATACATTTTCGAGATGTCAGAGAGAATATGTGCAATCATTTCTTGATAAATTAAATTTGAATACTTATGAAGAAACAAACTTATGGATCTTTTACTAGGATCGATAGCTGCATAAACCGCTTCTGACAAAGTGCTCTCTAATTAATGCTTTCTGAAATATCGTTGTCCCCAAGAACCGCCTAATGATTTCCTTGACTGCGGGTCGAGAAAAAAAGGAACGAATCGAAATCACTCCGGGAGGACAGATTCGAGTCGCCTAATTGGATCCGCGAAGAGCCGACTATAGCAACACGATGCCTTCGCGCGCTGACTTTATATCCCTTCTTTCGCGCGCCCAGAGAATTTCGGGAATTACGATTAAGAGCTTGCGAAACAAGGTTGGGAACTGCGAAGTAGTTGCTCCACATTTTGCATAATTTATCGCAAACTCGCGAAATGCGTTTCAAGCAAGAAGCCAAGTTAGGGAACTGCGAAATGGTGGAGAAAGACAATTAGGTGCAGCGACACGTTGAATAAATGGAAGACTCGAAAAAGTTGTCATGCCAGCAAAAAGCTATTTGTGTATTTAGTTACATATTATTACTCTTTACTTCAGTTGTGACTTCGAACGTTTCGTGTCGGAACGATGAATTTGCAAAAACAGGACAAGTGCAATCTGAATTTATTAGGTACGTTTGCGGAGTAAATACACGGGAAAGGGAAACGTTTAAGAAAGATATTTACGAACGAGCTGCTAAGAAAGATAGAAAGTGTCGCGGATTATAGTTCTGGACCACACGAGTATGGAAAAGTATCAGGCTATGGTACGAGGAATTCTATTTTTTATTAACTTTCGTCTGAAAATATTTTACTGGTAATCTTATTCTGTAAATTAATTATAAAGAAACTAGATACTTTTACTAAAAAACAATTATTTACGTGTTCTACAGATTGGCTATTAAATGACAATAAGTATGTTTAATTTGAAATAAAAGGTATTACACGACTTTAAAAAATATTTTGCTTTTATTCGACGATCGCCATAAATTTCCAGATATTTTTAGTAGACGTCAACTAAATCTTAAATGCCGACCTTGTATTCCTGATATTTCGCCATATATACCCTTTTTTTCCACCCTCTCTCCAACCATTCACTTCTCCTCGGATCCATATCCTGCAACAGGGTTTCCGTTTTCCTTTATTTTCTCTCGTTTGTCTCATCAGCACACCCTTTAAACTCTTTCTCCCGTTCCATTGTGTTCACTTTTTCTTTTTTGTTCATTCCACTATCTATTTGATTACGTCTGTCCCTTTCTTTCTTTAAAATCCAGTACTGTAGATGTTTTGTGTCACTTTAAAAATTTGCCTTTCAAAAAATCTTCAACAATACTGGCACATGTATTCAATTTTTATTTTTAATATTATAACAAAACAGACACCACTAAAACTTGGAACATATATAAATATTCCTCTACCGATTTCTGTTTTTTATTTATCTGTTGCATTATTCCTTCACTACCAGTCTTCTACTTTTCAAACACTATCATTCCTCGTTTACTTTCGTTTTCTACCCAGCCAAATATACTGGACTATTATTAACAAAACAAGAGACGTCTTTCGTCCTAAAATCTTCGCGTAAAAATAACACCCTAACCACTCCATTCGCCAGATACCTCGACACCCTGTATGACATTTTCTTCTCCCCAAGAAAGAAAAAAGCCACGAAAGGACCACGTCAAAGACGTAAAACGAAGCTCATCGAACGAGCTAAAGGATCAGAAATACATCTCAGAAATGTTTCGTTGGCAGAAATTTGTTACATCCGTTGAAGAAACCCCAACACATAAACGAAAGAAAACACCACCAAACATCGTATCTTACTTTGGGGATAGATTCTTCTATTTCGCGTCCACTGGTTCCTCCTTAACAGTTAAAACACACCAACCCACACGTTTTATTATCTTTTCCAGCACCGTTTCTCTTTATCCTTATCCAAACCCATTTTGCTCTTTGTTTCTGTACATTCCTCCCCCACCCTCTCGCGCGTTCTCTCTCCCCGTCCGTGTCTCTACGCATCTCCCTTCGCTAATCCTATGCCCACACTCCCACCCCTCCCTACATCCATTTCTCCCCGTTCTCCCCTTCAGATTCTCTCCCCTTGGCTTCACCCTTCGCGATCGCTCGGAAACGCCATAGACATTCCCAACCCAGTGAACCGTCCACCCCCGTCGTTCGCCCAGGGTGCAAGCATCACCTCTCGACCGGCGCGCGATTCCACGTGTGCGCTTTCACCGTGACAAAGCCAGATTTAAGCTCCGCTTACGAGTCGGAGCTTTCCAGCTGGCTCGAATTCGCCGGGATCCGCTCGCAACGCGTTGCTCTATAACGATTTTCCTCTCCCTGACGTTTTGTTATCAGCCATAATAGACTGCGTTCCGCGGCGCCGAACCGAACAGGAAGATTTAGAGAGACGACCGTGATGTCCCCGCGAACATCGAATAAAAAGAAACCAATGACCGCGTCCATTGTGCGTCTCGTAATGCGAGACTGTATCTGCTCGCCAAATATTTCACAACAACTCCGTGCTACGCTGAAACCGATACTTAGCCCTGGGATTTTCTGTTCGACGCGATTCTTGAATCTTCGAAGATATCCTGCCTTCGTATGGACGCCATTGTTGCAAATGTTAGGCGATCACTTGCGTTAGGAGATCAATGATAGATTCATGATCAGGGGTTTACCGTGGAATTTGTCTCGTTGAAATAATTGACATGAATTGCTTGATAAAAAAACTGAAACTTCAGGAAATCTAGAAATTCGTTTCCAAGCTTAATGAATAAATGATCGGGTATTGTATTACAATCTCGGTGCACTGATCCTTCCCATCGATAGCTAGGCTCGTATTATACGGCGATTCAACGAAATCGTTCAAGTTCTATCCGGTTTTTAGAGTCCGGACTTAACGGTCAGGTGACGATTACACGGAATCCGATCGTCGATTGCTATCCCACTCTGATTTCGCAGATTTATCGAGAATCCGATATCTTCGACTTCACGATCCGTTCGAATAAAATCCAACGAATTGGTACGGTAAAGAAAGTCTTCGAATACTAAAAAAATGCTTATTGTTATATGAGTGTAACAAATATACCCATAAAGATGTTACTTTTTTACTTAATCTTGTCCCTTGTGTTTTTCCAATAATTATTATTGTACAAAATTAGTATGTAGCAAGTATGAAAAAGATGACTGAATTAATTCAAAGAGAAAGCGTAAGACAATTTTGTCATAGTTATTATTAGGTGTTTCATAAGTGCATTTCCAAATGAAAGTTTCTCACAATTTTGAAACTTCATAACCCGTTAATTATAAGAATTAATTTGTCGAAACAAGGTATCTCGGTGTGCATCGCAATATATCGTCGAGTTTCTCTTTTCAGCGTTCATTTTACTCAAATTAACGCAAAAATTGTACGTGAATATTACACTGCTCGCATGATTTTATAAAAATAGAAATTTGGAAGGATGTAATCAATTTTGATGAATATCAATGTTTTCATATCAATTTAATAACGGGAAAAGTTAAGCAAAAACAAATATCAATTTAAATATAAAAATATTTCAAACGTTTCATTCATTTATCGTCGAGCCCTTGTCAATACGAAACAAATATCAGTTTAAAAAAAAAATGATGTGAGAAAACATAAAAACTATTATCTAAATTGTGAGTTAGAAAATTAAAAATTATCTGTGACGTAAAATTTGTATATCCGTTCATCTTCATTTAACAATTGTGTCTTTTATTCGTTATTTTCCCCATTTCTGTGAAAAATGCAGTGCTGTTACCAAACTCAATTATCCGCCAGGAGCACGTCTTCCACTTCGGTCTTAAAAACACCAACAATTTCGAGTTCCGTTATACTTCTCTGTTACGTGCACCTGTTTCAAGATTAATCTCGCTCGAGGTAGTGAAAAATCAAGTTCAAGAAGAGTGCGACGAGTGCATTTCTCTTCGTTATACTCTTGAAAACAGGAATGGTTTCAAGGCCAGTAGGTTAATTCACGAAAATGTCCGATCATCGTGAACGTGACAAAAGAAAATAAAAAAAGGAGGACGGAAGGGCCTCCTGAAAATAGAATTTATCTATAATGAATGCAAAAATTAATATCACGCTCTATTATTATTACTCTGCCTACAAATGTGAAATGAAAAATAAAAAAAAAGGTTAACGAACAACCCCCAAATTGACAAAATGAAACATCCATAGACGAACGAAACCACTCGATAGTTCTAAATTTAATAAACCCGCCAGAGATTAATAATTTTATCTGGATCGGTCGGAATCGTCGAGAGAAAAGTTAGTTTAAGGGCTCGATTGAATGACCAAGCGAAGGGGGAGGGGACAGATTGAATAAACCCTGTTTACGCATCTCGCGAAAAGAGACGGACGTGGAATTCGATGGGGAAAAAAAGAGGAATCGATCGTAGCTGGAAAGGTCGAAGAGAACAGAAAAAGAAGTGCACGTATGGTAACGGGCACGCAAAGGACAAGAGAGAAAGAAATAGAAGCTGACACCCCTCCGGTGTGCAATTCTGACGAGCTGGCAATTCGATCCTGAAACAGGACCCAGGAGACGGCATAAAGCTCACTCCAGGCTCGTTTGTTCTTTCTTCCTTCGTTTTAACTCCCCCAAACCCAGCTCGACACTTCACGATCGTTCGTCTGTCGCTATTTGTCTCGCGAGCGTCTCGTTCTTTTTGTCCCCGCGCCTCTGTCTGACGCTGTTAAAGATTCAATTTAATTCACTCACCATGAAGGGCCTTCAAATATGCTTTCCCGGCATTGATCAGCTGCCTCGCTCCTGGGTTGAACTTGTCCAAAATGTTCTGCAATCATTAAAGCACAACGCGATTAGTTTCGTTCGTTTTGCCCGATGAGCGCTCGATTAAATAATTTTAAATAAAAGCCAATGAATAGGTTCGGACTTAAAAAAGTATATTCATAGTATTCTTTCTTAACGTCTCTTAACGAGTTTAGAATAGTGGTTATGTTACGAATAAATTTGTGGTTCATTTGGCGTGTCTCGACAGCTAAATCATCGAACTTTACGCGTTATGAAACAACGAATGCAAAGATATAAAGGTATAGATAGTCCTCAGTAGTCTCTCCGGAATAGTAACGATAAATTATTGCGCCCAAGTTTGCAACTAAGTAAATGCTTCAGCACGCAAAGAAAAATTATTGCAATTGTTCTGTGGAAGTTCTGTAAAGTATGAAAGATGGTTTCTCGGAACAGCATCATTTAAAAACTTGGATTCGAGAACAGGTTCCAGTGCCTGGGTTGCATATGAAGAAACATTGTGCGTCTTTTATTACGAAAAAGAAGTAAATAACTGATATATAAAATTAATATTACGATACTTAATAATTTCGTCTGTATTTGCATCTATTAGAAAAATACAAAATTCATTAAAACGACGTAGTATGCATCGCGTTAATCGCGTTATAAAAATTATTATCCACGCAACTGTAATTGAGTCTCTTTAAACGTACAATCAGACACATCTTCGTCACTGATCGATACCTATCCGTAATGGCGAGTGTTAACGTGCATGAGCTAATCGGATTACATCATTATGACGAATTAGACTCTCGTGCTCGAATACGTGTCAGCCTTCGGTCTTGGAATGCAGTCGACTTTTATAGTCTGCGAAGGAACTCCTATTTGTCACTTGTAAATGTTGTCCTTGCAAATATCAACCTGTTTTTAACGACAGCCTCGATACATTACACTACACATTATCGTTAAACGTATTACTTAAATCTGTGTAGTACTCGTATACATACAGAGAGTGTATATAAAACATTTTTGTACACCCTATTCACAGTATATCCCTCAAGGCAAACAAATTCCAAGCAATTAATAATTGTGTCCTCGCTCATTCGACAGAAATCTCCTACAAAACAGAACCGTGCGAACGATATGGAGACTCCGAAGCACGAAAAAACGTCGAAGACTAAAAACCACCACCGAACTCCAATTCATCCTAAAATAATTCTCCGTCTCTGAACTCTGGGGTCCAAATATCAGACTCCTAGCCGCGGTTTCGACAACTTTGCCCCCGGGACCGCCCGATCCTCGGCCATCCAGAAGCAGAAACCAGCAAACGGAGCCGAAAAGTAAACGGAAACAATGTCACCGGAAACTTGCGGCTAGTTGATAGCGGACAGATAGCCGAATAAACAGGATTTTCCTGAAGGACACCGGAGGACGAATAACGAGAGATGGCGCGGGACTTGGGGCTATCACGAGACCGTGTACGAACGCCTCCGGCATTCCAGCTTTGAGGACGAACCTCCGTCGTCTTCCTGCGTCTATCTCTTCCTACAACTACCCTCTTCCTTCCGCCTCGTGGCCCTTTCAACCGGCGTTCAAGGCGACGCATTTTGGCTGCCAACGGTCTACAGCTCGGTATCTCAAGACTTTGGGACAACGGGACCGTGTTTTGCAAGGGGTGGCGAGACGCGGGTTTAACGCCAAAAACACCGAAATTCTAACGGCTAATAAGGACTCGGGGACAATTTGTCACGATGCGACTAATCCTCCGCGACATCCATCGTCCGTTGTCGCCACGGGTCTCCCGCAAAGTGGAAAAGGAACCGATCGGCACCGACAGAATGTTAATAACGGGCTGCTCCGTGAGTAATGATCCGTGTACTCGAAAAGTGGACCGACCGACGCCAGGAACAAACAGGTTCGCGGAACTTCGGTCCTTCCTGGGAAGGAAGTCCAACGACTTCCGCGGAGTAGTTATGAGAGTCGTTCCCGGCGGTCGACGACTGTTCCAGATTCGCGAAGAAACGGCTCTCTGGATGTGATTTGTATGTCCATTATATTGGGCGGACCGGAAAGCGCTGTCGTTGTTTCCCATTAAATTTTATCGAGAAACTTGAAATACATAAAGTCTCCGTGTTTATGTTCTGAGCTCCGTAAACTATTGCAAAGTTGTTTTCCCGGAAACTAATATTAATAAAACTTTATTTTTCTATTTTAAAAGTCATTAAACCATTTTATAATATTCGTTCATCGTAGAAGCAATCGATAGAAATAAGAAATTACTTTATGTTCGACACAGGATGAACCTCGTAATTGCAAGTTGTTTTCTGAGAAACTAACGGTGATTTTAATAAAACTTTCTTTCGTATTTTAAAAGTCAGTCTTACAAGGTACCGTTGAAAGGTATTAAAATCAGTAAGCTATCATCGAATCGTAGGAGCAACCCGTAGAAAGTGGACCGTACGGTTCAAAGTTGAAACGAAATTACGATGGAAGGCTCGCAGAGTTCGAAGGTCGACACGAACGCGGCTCGAGTCGGATAATGGCACCAGACCCTCTCACAACAAAATAACGAGGCGGGTCCCACGACAGGAAGCGTCTTTGCTTATCGTCGTTATGTAATTTGGCCGGAAACGAAGTAACGAGAACAGTGGCATGATCAGAGGTTCGACCGAACTTACGTGGCCAGTCCCTCCGGTGTGTCGATCGACTGACTTGAATTCAAACTTCCTAATCCGTGAGGGATCCTAAATTCATTGAACCTATGTCAACTGCGTTATGCCACGATATTCCACAGAGGATGCAGCTTCTCAAAGTGATCTGGAATTTGGATAATGATGCTAGGTGAAAAGGACCTGGAACTGATTATAGTCGAACGTAAAGGGAGCATTAGTGCATCGACATTTCAATAGTTCCCGGATCTCACGGAGATCGGTACAACTTATAATTGCAGTTAAACGCAATTCGACCAAAAATTTGAAATTAAACAGAAAATATACTGTGGCTTTAAAATTCTAAAGAATAGTTCGCCTTAAGAGCTGCAAACCCGTTTCTACTATTTATATAATCGCCATTTGTGCATCCGTGTTCGCAGTTAAAGACGAGGATTAATTGTCGAGAACGATGAGCTAAACATTCGCCGTGGTTCACGGGAATCCGTTTAATTCACGGAAACATGGTAAATCGTTCGAACGTCAAACGTGATTCCGCTGCACGAGAGTCGTTAAAGCATTGAGAATTTCGATCGACGGCCATTAATCCGCTCTAGAAGATCGACGGCGGCGAAAAACAATCGCGATGCCGAGTACGATCGCAAAACTGTTCGTTCGAACGTTCGAATCGGCCTCGGGCAAAGTAGTATCGGCAAAGAACGCATACGAGGCGAACGCGAACGATGAAATAGATATCAAATGGTCTATCGCCATCGGAGAAATGACTTGTTTGCTCGCTGACATTCGATCCCACCGATTGAACAGCATTTATAAAAGGTATTGTTTGGCGGGAGCATTGTTTGCTTTCGAATTTACCTTACGATTACGTTCATTTCGAACGACGACTGGAAATTTTCACCTTATTCGGTGGATCATGTTAAATTTAAAACGTTGCATGCACTGTTCGTAGTATTACTTTTACCAACAAGCAACGATCATTAAATACGAGGCCCACGAAGATAAATTAATGGATAGTAAAAGTCTCATAATGAAGGGTGGTTCGCGGGCAAAAAATGGTTGAGTAACACTGACAAACCTGATCGTTGCTTTTAAGACCAACGTGTCTTTTTATTCTGATAATTACGAAGGGTAAAACAAATTTTATTGAGCGTAGTATACGCTTGATAGAGGCCACGATGGCTCGTGTTTGAAAGCCAACTCGTAAGTCAAAGGCCTTAGAAATTAAAGTTAATTTACCGTCCTGGATTTCTAATGACATTATGAATAGAACAGAATTAGTTAAACGATCAAACTTGTTCTTCAGGCACGTTAATGTTTCATCTTGGACGTTTCAAATCTCACAGTCTGGTCCACTTCTATTTAATAATTACAGCAATGATGAATCTGAAGCTTTCTCACTGTACGTTAATGGTCTCACGCTTTTTCTACGATTAAAACACTGGAATGGAAACTTTAACGATAAATATAATAGTTTTCTTTTATTAGCTTTATATTATTTTATTTTCACATGCAAATTTGTAAACTGCATCAGAGGCTAGAACATCGTTCCACCATATACGTAAATCCGCACATTTCCGTATTCCCGCTACTTTGAAGAAGTTATGTGACGTTGTGTTGCCACGCTTAGAGTACCGTGCTCGAACTTGGAAACTCCATTACAATCAATATCGTATTCTCTTAGAAACGGTACAAAGCAAACTACGTTAATAGGTTACTTGCAAAACGAGAATACCTATAGCAATTAGTGATCACTGATGTAGTAGATGGGCTATAAATCCCAGATTTAATCGCCCTACACTTCAACTGTTATGTCAAAACCAATCATACAATAACTTATGGCAAATTCAGCTGTGTAAATCGTATGTTAATGGTTATTATTGATTACAAATAGTTGTTCCTGTGATAAATTGATCGTTTGGAGAGGATTCTTATTCTTCCATCATCACTTAAATACTTTTTACCTAACCATCAAATGAATAAATATTATATAAATTGCTATTTACGACATGACTTCAGTAATTTTTAATCTTTTATACAGGGTGTTCGGTCACCTATGGGAAAAATTTTAATGAGTAATAAATCCATTAACTACTGCAAGACTTATGGCCGTTTGAAAATTGGACCACTTTTATGGGGTTTTTCCAACTTTACGGTGTTAAGGAACAACTTTTCCAACATTCTTAGAATTTCTACATATTCTCCATTAAAATACGCGTTGTTTGGCTTTTTGAACATTAAAATCGTCCAATCCGATCAGAAGTTATGGCGTTTTAAAGATTTGCATGAAATTTAAGGGAAACATATCAATGATATGGTCAGACATTATATTTTCGGTAATGAATTTTTTTCTCGAAAGTGCGTAGGATTTCAGGGGTATGTCTAATGATCAAAAATGACTGTAATGGACCCCTGTAACTGAAAATAATTTTTTTAGAACGATTTGAAATTTTTTTTTTCGTCGAAAAATTTTCCGGTTGGTATGGAACTTTAGACGTTAATAACTTTTTAACGAAGCCTCAATCAACAAAATGGTACTCTTGATTTTCGTCTTATTTTGGACTCTAGAATCTCCCATTCAAATTTTTCCCAGAGGTGGCCTAACATCCTGTATAGCTTTTCTTGTCTGGACATAATATTGAAATATATAACGGAGGATCATTTTTTGTAACTGAACATAGTATGATATAAGTTTACGAGTAATTCAGTCAAACGCAATGGATGCTGATTAAAAATTGCTATTAGTATAAAAGAGAAAACAAGATTTTGATAACGATGATACTAAAAATTTTACAATATTTGGGAACAATATTTCATAATAGAGTTTCTACTGCACCTTTGCCGTTAAACAATTAAATATGGCCGATGAAAAAGTTACGGAGCCGTTGGCATCACACGATGAATTGCAAACAGTTCCAGGATACGTTGGACGGTGAAACGTCAATTGCCACGCCAGTCGGCAAATTTACTCGCGATCCTTTCATCAAACCGGTTCCCTCGGTAAGCATATCATCCTTGACCTCTCGAGCATTAAAAAATATCTCCAAGTACCGTACGTCAGTTTTAACCACTATGTTCCATGCCGTCTGGCAATACAAATTTATAGCCCCATTTTTCTCGACGGACGCCTCCCAAAAAAAAAGGTGTACAATTATTTACGACGTTTCTAAATCCAAGAAATAGCATTCCTGACGACAAATATATCAGAATTTAAAAAAGCCATCGATGGAGGCAACCTTGTGTCGTCTGAAAACATTTCTAAAAATTCTTTCTGGGAAGAGGACACTTTTTGTGAAATACTTTTAACGATAAATTAAGGAATTTAAGAGAAGTCTTGTATTTTATATTATGGAAAGGAAATCTAGAAAATAACTTTTGTCTAATCGATTATTTCAATACTCTGGAGATTCAAACCGAGGATGGAAACATTGGATGAAATAGATTTATGGTTTAAAAAAACAAACCAAAAAAAGGAAACATCGATCTCAGAATATTCTAACGCATAAATTTGGACATCGCGAGTTTCGCGTAAAATATCATTTCGCGTTAGAAATGGGTACACGTATTTTTACGTCGTGTTCCATTACATCTCCGTAATAACCGGAACAGTGAAGTAATGGAGCAATATCTCACCGGCTAGTCGGACCGTAGAGTTATTTTTTACCACTACGAACATTAGACAAAATTTTATATTATAAACGGGACAACGTATTGCTCGCGTCACTGCGGCATACAGAAAACTCCGGCTCATATTTTAACCCTGCGTTGGTTTAGTAAAATCCGTTGCCCGTGATATTTTTCCGCGGTTGAAATATCGAAAGTATGTAAAACATTTCGAATCAATTCCGTGGTACACGCAGCAACGCAACTCCACGGCAGAAACGTCTACTGTCAGAAATATCGACGAAATACGGATCTCAGCATTCACTAAAATTGCCTGTCGTGCTTCCTGTTACCGAATAAAACACGGATCGTTATGAAATCAAATGGAACAGAACTGAATAGTACACTTCGATTTCAAGCAATACCGTTACAAGTACGACTGTTATACTCCGAGCACAATGGCCTCCATTGAAAACGTTTTGTCCGCAATAAAAGTGTCTTTCCGCTTCCTGGTGTTTCTTTTTCCCCCGGTCCCTTTCGATTCCCCGGTAAACAGATCACGTATGACCAAGTTCGCTCGAAACACGGTATATTCTATAAAAATATACGAACTCGACCGAGTTACAGGTATCGATCAAGAGAAAAAAAAGATACAAAAATTCCAAAGCGAAGGAATGACGTATATTATCGTTAGATATTAAATATTCGATAATACGATGTGGCAATCTAAAGTATCTGTGTCTGCATTCTTCTGCGATGAGCAACTCGTCGTATCTTGTGAATACTTTCAGACGAAGGCACTCTTGAGAACGATCACCGTTGCACTTTTACACCTGGTTTAATGGGTTAATGCTCCATTACGTACAATTATCCACTTATTAGAAGTATCTGGTTAATTATCTGCGTCCCATTACCGCGTCAGAGAAATTAATATTAAATACGCGTTGTTTTCGATCTTCGTTGTAATTGTGCGTATTTTAGAGGTTACTTGAATAATTGTGTCAGCAGATGGTATTCTAAATTAATTTTGAGCGTAAAAACTGCTTTTGCCAAGCAGTGTTCGTAAGATCTCGTACACGATTAAATATCGATTAAAACGAACAATGGACAAAATCGAAATTCGTGTAATTCCCCTATATGAGTTCAAACGTGGATACAATGGAGTCGAGGCAACATGAAATTCGAATGCACGATGAAAGCGCGGTTAATAAACGGTTAAATTACATTCTGACAAAGCGAGCCTCGATGGTGATCCACATGGTCGACCAGAAAATTCTATCGATGGCAATGAGTAAACATAAATTTCTAAAATACAAATATTAAAATTGTAAACTTTGAAAGAAAAACTCTTTGATTCGTCTGTTCGCGAAACAGAAAATTTACGAACATGCTATTGTGATTAGTAAATAAAAATATTTTTTATTTTTTGCACTCGTACACTCGATATTAATTACCTTTCTTTTAGATATCGCTGTGTAAGGCGAGAAATCTGTCTGGTCGTGAACTTTTGCAAGCGACTGTATATGGCAGACGTTCGTGTCCAATTGGAAATTCTGCAAGGACTCCGGAAGGGGTGCATGAGCAGAAACAAGGTCAATACCGGGCGCAACAAGGTTAAATTTAACCCGGTACCGATTCCGTTATAGTCCACATAACTGAGCTCGCTGCCTAACCGGCGCTGAGCAAGGAAATGGAAGCAACACGAGGGAGCAGGAAGGTTTCTCTTATTGGCAACCAGTTGGTCTCGGTTGGAATAAAAAGCAGACGGAGAGGGAAAGAGAAACGACGGAGAAAGACGACGCGAGAGGGAGAAGAGAGAAAACGAAGCTGAACCCGGCTAGAAGGCGGAGATGAAGAAGCCAATGAATGTCGACTAACGGTACGCGATGCATGAATTTCATGCGCGCCGTTGTATCGGTGCCTGCATACACGTTCAACGTACTTTGTGAATGCCATACGACAAGTGTAAAAGTAGATAGCAGATATTTTGGAACTGCTGTCGCAATGGTAAGAAACAACGATAATCTCATCGTTTAGACTGTCTATAACGTTTGCCAAAAGAATAGATTCTTATTGGAAAATAAAAAAATTGACAGAGACTGTTAGGTAGAAGAGTAATATATTGCCATTGCTTGTTCGAAAACATCTGACGAGGTTTCTGTATAGGAACATGACTCAAATTGTTGTCTCGATGATGATGGATTTGATTATGATGAGTAATATGGCCTTATATCGTTGGGAAATAGTTGCTGTCAATTTCTCCGAGTTAAACTGAATTTTAAATCACGCAAACGAGTGTCTGAGAGATACGAACGATAGGTGACAAGCTTGCAGCTTTCTAACGAGCGGTTGATGATTTTAGGAGGCAACGAAAAACGAGGCATTACTGACGAAGAAGGTTACCGAAAAATTGAAGAAATACAGGACGTCTCAACGATGATGGATACGTGTAGAGACTACAAGGAATAGAAAGTAAAAAATAATTATGGTACGATGTTAAAATGTCTACTATGGCAAAGGTTCGATTATTTGTTTCAAAGGAAAGAAAATATCGTTAAACCGATCCCGAGTATACGAATCGCTGATACATAGGTTTATCTTTTTCCTCGCGTTTTGCGTCCGGTTCTCTCCCGTTGGGCTTCTCGATTCTCTGTTTGTCTATCCGTGAATTCATCCTGACTATCTGTGAACGCCATCGGTCGATCTGAATTTCAGATTCCGCGCTACGGTAAGTAATGTTCGGGGCTTGGAACGTATGATCTGTCAGCGCAGTAGTCGTAACGAATGTAATTTTTCGAGTGTCGGTCGCTCGCTGCCGTTATAATAGCGATGATAGATGCGACACGCCAGTTCGCCTTTGTGGTTTCGCGTTTCTCAATAAACCGGGAATGAGTTACGAGCTGTTAAAAGGACTTTCTGGGATTAACTTTTCCCGCCATCGACGATATCTCCTGCTTTATTCCGCGACCATTGACGGACCACCCCTCTATTCGATGCTCGTCGCGAAAGCGCCATAAACATTTTTCTTTTCCATCGTAAAATCCATCTACCGTTAATTTTCAAACTGTAATAGTTTCCGGGAGACCCTAACGATGTTATACATCTATTAATTTTATATCTATAATCCGATATCTGATGTTTAATTCGTTATCTGTTAATTAAAATAAAAGCTGTTCAATGTTATATAATGATTACTGTCGCCTGCGCTCGTAAACACGCCATTATGCAAACGAAAGTTGTCAATTACTGAAATTTTTATACGAGCAACCAGTTGTACGTGTTGCAAGTCACACGCGACATAAAATAAAAGTATCCTTACGTTCGACCTGTCTTTCCAATCGTTAAGTCACGCGATAATTGACAGCACGTTTCGCAATGAAAATTGTCTCTATCGAGACAAAGTGTTCGATGAAATAAAATTCTCTTCCTTTTTAATCTGCCACCTTTTTGCCCATCCTTTTTTAAAATAAAATAAATTTTGTTCGCGTTTCTAACAATGCTGTAAAAATTTACTTCTCGAGTCGAAACGTTTAAATCGATTAAATAAATTTACTTGTGTAAGATCGTAAACTCCGGAACGTTTTGTTATTTCAATACAAGCCATTGCATTTAACATACGATTTCTCTGTCAGTGTTAGATAACAAATTTATTAGAATAACCAGGAAAATACCTTTAAAGTTATTCTATTCTTTCATCGGAAGGAAGTTTCGCGATCAGATTCCCTTAAATTCAGAGACACTCGAAGAAAGTTGAAACAGAACACCAGACATCGCGCAGTTAAACACATTTCGTTGCTCAAAGTGCAATCTAACGAACCGTTTGGAAGAATAAAATCCGAGCACACGAATTAGAGTCTGCACGAATGCGTTTCAATTACGTTCTGAGTCAAGCTCTTTACAGAAAAATCTGTAGTCTGGCTCGCCGACGGTCGATTTGCTTCGATGTAGAATAAATTTCGTGGTATAAATTCATTCTTCCTCGTAAACTCGATTCAGCCGAGGTGATCCCGCTGGTCGAGAAACAGTCGTAATCGCAAACGGGCCAGAAACGCATTCGTGAAATACGTTTCACGGCGCAGTCTATAGCCGTCTAAGCAAAGAAAACTCGGAGCAAATCCCTTCTACGATCTTGTAACGCAAGGCGTAAACTTGCTATCACGTGGACTGTAAACGAAAAACGAGGACCTATGGAGAAAGAGAAATGAACCGGTTCTTGTTTAAAGAAAATTCAGTCGAAGCTAGTTTCGAATACGAACCGATACGATCTACGTACAATAGAGCCTCGATTATCTACAGTAACGAGAAGTAAAACTGGTAAACTGATCCTTTTCCAAAATGATATAAAGCTTAAGCTCTAAGTATTTGACACAAATAATAATGAAATAGTTTCGTTACTTCAAATATTTAATATCTAAAATTTTGTTTGAAGTGCCCAATGTTTCAAATTTTATTTGAAATATCCGTTGTACCAAATAATTAAATCGTTTCATTACTCGAAAAATGCGTTATATGAAACATATATTAAATAAGCAATTGAAATACCAATTGTCTCGAAGTTGATTGAAATACCTTGTAATTAAATTGTTATTTGAAAATTTATTTCAAATATTCGATACGTCAAACTTTACTCGAAATATCTGCAACATTGTTCCGAATGTTGTTCTCTCATTCTCGTTTCAAATAAAATTTATTCCAGTCGGGTATAAAATTTCGGTATCGTCGAAACAAATTGAAACATGAATAGGTTGTACTACAGTTTGATGAAATTAGCTACTTCGACGGTCACCGTCGTGTGATTTTACGCCCCGTTAGATTTCCACTATTTTCCGAACGTGCGAATACCGGGCTCGAAACGATGAAACGTAACGAACGACGACGAGTCGACGAGACCCAGGCTTCGTTTCTCGGCTTTCTTTCGTCGTCAATTTCACGCCAACTACATACAGAAGTTTCGCGCGACAATGACTTTTACCTCCGCGAAACGCGCGAAAGCTTTCAGACGGAGAAGAAAGCCGAAAAAACGCGGGTATAAAAATTGACCCTCGCGCAACCGTCCCTCACAGCTGCGATACAAAACGAATCGCAGCGAGAAATGCGCTGTGTACCCATAAATATCGAAGTACGGAAAAACGTGCATCGGAATGATTCCTATTCACATTATGGGTGAGAAAAGCAAAACGTCGGAGGAAAAAAGAAGAAAAAAGCTGCAACACCATTCGACTCGCGTGTAGCATCTATGTGGATCGTGCAATTCTAAAGCAACCAACTTCCTAGAGCAAACACGAAGAGAATTAATTTATTTTCCTGTTACTATGATATTTTCAACAAAGAAAATACATGAAAGATTTTCGATTTTGTTTTTCAAGTATGCAACGATTAGTTTTACTAGAATAAATACCTGTATCAACCAAACCAAATTGTATCTCAATTCCCTCGTTAAGTTTGCTTCGTAGAATCGCACTGGCAGAAATAACGAAACTTCGATTAAAATGCTGTTATACTTACACGGTGCCGGGTGTACGAGAAACGTTCGATTCGATAAATCGCGAATTACAACGGCGAGTACGTGTAAGAGAGTAAGGCGCCATTTTTCTACGACGCTGGAAGATTCGATTCCCGATGGGAAATAAATTCTATCGAAGCTGCAGAAATTTAGCACAGTCAAACGGAAAAGCCTGAAGCGCCTAATTACCCTCTTCAATTTCACCGATCCGTCGGTCTGCATGAAACAGCGCGGCTTTCAGAGAACGTCCGTGAAATTTCTCATCGTCGATTTCTACTCGACTCGCCCCGGCTAACTCCAATTCAGAATTAAATTAAATAATGACAAGGACGCGCGCGGGCCAAGTCCGACGTGCGGCTTTGAACGAATTTGCCGAAACGAGACTGGGCAGGGATCAAGAGGTTTAATATAACACCGCCACCCCACTAACGCATTATTTCTTTATAAAATATCCGTGAACACGAATCGATGGACGGTGAACAAATGTGGGGACGCTTTGGTGCTAAACGAAATTATATTAACACGATGAAAACAAAAGTTTTCCATTTAATCGGCGGAACGTTATTATTTTCTGATTCGATTATTTGACAATTTTCTACTGTATAACTATACTCTTCGTACTCTTCGCCATAAAAAATGAAACTGTACCACAATCACTGGATACTGTGAACATGTTTTAAAAATGTAAACACATTTTTTCGGAGCTCGTAATGAATTGAACTTGTCTATAAAGAATAATTTAACACAATTTATTTCAAATGAACGTTGTGACTCATGTACTCTTTAGTACACAGGGTGTTCGACCACGCCTGGGAAAAATTTTAATGGGAGATTCTAGAGACCAAAATAAGACGAAAATCAAGAATATCAATTTCTTGACTGAGGCTTCGTTAAAAAGTTTTTAAGAAATTAAATTAAAAAATTTCAAATCGTTCTAAAAAAATTATTTTCGGTTGCAGGGGTCGATTACAATCACTTTTGGTCATTACACATACCCCCAAAATCCTACGCATTTTCGAGAAAAAAATTCGAGTAGGGTGCAAATTTTTCGACGAAAAAAAAAATTTTTCAAATCGTTCTAAAAAAATTATTTCTAGGTTCTGGGGTCAATTACAATCATTTTTGGTCATTAGACATACCCTCGAAATCCTTCGCATTTTCGAGAAAAAAATTCAGTACGGGCGGAACTTCAAACGTTAATAACTTTTTAACAAAGCCCCCATCAACAAATTGGTATTCTTGATTTTCGTCCTATTTTGGCCTCTAGAATCTCCCATTACAATTTTCCCCAGGGGTAGCCGTACACCCTGTATAAAAATGTGATATTATATGCGGGAATATTTTTTCGAAATCTGACATTCCATATGCACCAATCTAACAATTATTATCGAATGTATACACGAAGAGAGATAAGTCGAACGGTTCCTGAAATGCGGGACTAACGTTAAGTAGAAGCTGAAAGAGCCGACGAATGTGATAAGGTGGTATGTAAGGTGACAGCGAAAAAAGGAGGTAAGGAAACCGGTAAAAAGACGAAGAGAGAAATGTGGGTCTCCTGGGCACGACCTCTTGACCCCTCCAACTTGAAAAAGAGGGGATTGTCGTGCACTTCGTCCGCGCAAAATAAATCTTCGAAAGTTCCCCGGCCTGTAATTTACAACCCCGCGGTCGCCGCTAAAATGGACCGTGATTATAAAAAGCTCGAAACTATCTCTGGGAAATTATCGAGCGTAATTTTCCACTGCATCGACGCGTCCAAAGAATGTATTTTTAACGCGACTGCACAAAGGACGTGAAACTTTCTAAAATTCATACCGGAAAGCTGCGCGCGGAGTTCTTAACTATTTACGCCGCGGTTTTAATTGAAAAAAGTTATCGTAGTTGAAAGTATAGAATAACTGTGAAAACATTAACGCACTGCTTGCGAACGTGCTAACTTTCGACTTACGGTACCCGAGTATATTATGCAGACGGTAGTAAACTTTTAAATTCTGGGTTTATAGTTACGAGTTTTTGTGCTTCTTTACAAGGTATCAAATATGCCGTACTGTAAACTCGAATTAACACCTTGACGGCCATGGTGATCGCTATAAACGAACAATGTTCCCTTAAAACACTCGCAACGATTAAATCGCGATACTTGTAAGTTTGTAAATTTCGTAAACTTTTTTCAGAAGATTGTAGTGAAACTGTTATTATTAAATTTTCGATTGGACAGAGTGTGCAATAGAAAATTGACGCCGTCCTGACTGTCATGGTTTTCATAATTATATTATACTTACGAAGATGGAGTGTGTAATTAATAAAAAGAGTACATTTGATTCTGACGCGCGATTAAAATTTCATTCTTCCCACCTGACATAACTAAACTTGCACTGATAATTGCAATCAGTTGTCTGGACAATTCTTTCGTAATATCATTATACAATTCAATTGTAATTATATACTATTCGTAACGATGCGAACATACGTGTATTATGAGGATCGCGTGCTATAATCTGGAAAGGTTTCAACTACGCGAAACATGCGCATAAACAATGAAATAACGAAGCCTTGGCGAACAATAGTTATTATCGTTACTTATCCTTGCTGAAAACGAGAACAAAATGAAGGAAAATACTACTTTTCGGGAGAAACCATTCCTGGTTTTCAGATAGATAAAAGGAACTAACAAATTAGTAATAAAGACATGTAAACTTGGTTAAATAGGCTGAACGTCAGCGTGAAAACTATACACGAAACGAAACTCGAATGACAATATAATCCATCCACGAAGGTAGCGGGTAATATAGTATAATTACCGTTAATTGCTATCCGGGTGAGGATTACTCGATGAATGACGACGCGATTCCCGAACAGTTTAAAAGAGGTGTCATCATAAAACGCGGATTATGTCTCCCCCACGGCCGGAATTCTATGCTCGCTCTTGTTTGTTTTGATTCCTCGTTTTATTTAATCCCGCTCTTGTTCGTTGAAAATCATTAGTTAGAAGACAGGACACGAATTGCTAAAATTAAGAAATTCCAGGGATAAACTGTTTAACGCAATCTTTCGCGCCGCAACGAGCGCTAAGAATAAAGGCGAGACACTCGTAATTACGAATGTAATTAATTAAATTCTTACACGTTCCTAGGCGAGAATTACATCCGTAAGGATGGTTTGCGTTCGTCTAATTGCAAACTGCTGTGCATTACTGTAATCGAGAATGTGAGGAATATGAATACGCCTTGCTACTACTGTTATCCGTAGTGTTTCTTATTCAACAACTGTTCTTGCAAGAAGAAATTACCTTTATTAATGCGAGATTATAATGGCTGTCGACAAATTAATGTAGTACATAAACGAAATTCAGTGGTTTCGTTTGTATTAACGACATGTGAATAGAAATTGAAAAATAAGTCACTTCAGATAAGTTATAATATTTAAACGATCCTTTAGAATAATTTGGAAGCGAGTCACTCGTTGGATTTCAATGTACAGATGGAGGAAACGATTCCTTAGACACGCATAATATATCATAAATTTCGGTACAAGATTCGAATCAATTACAAACTACCATCTAACTCGCCTCAATGGCAGTTCCCGTACTTTGGTTTAAGTATCAAACGGAGTTTAACTGACAGCTCAGCCAATCAGCTCCAGGAACCTCACAGTTAAACTTCGTTTAACGCTAAAGACTTCACGACTAAACTCCATTTAACGCTTAAACTAAGCTGTTGGAGTTAGTTAGAAGGAAACGTACACACACGTGCGCCGACCCTGTTTAGATCTTGAAACATCTGCCTCGATTCCACGCGAAGTCGAATATAAACTTGGGAACAGCCGCACCCGCAAAATTAATTATTGCATCAACTGTTTAATGCAAATGTATTCGGCGATCGCCATCACCCGCGGCTCAGTTGCGCATTACGAAAACAATCCCTTTATCTTCGAAATCCATGAACAAAGATTTGTCTCCTTGATCTTCGAGACAATACGAAAATCTTACTGCATTATTTTATGGATCTTTATTCTATGACACACTTATATTAACGTGTCTGTTTGGTTATATTTATTCTTCATTACGATTAAAAAAAATCAAGATAATTTCCATAAGAAAAATTAGTTCTTTGATTTTCGTTAAAAGAATTCGACCACAATTTAAAACTGCTCTAACAACTTACAAAATTGGAGGAAATGCAACAGAAAAAAGTCGAATTATTTTACCTCGGGACTGGACAGACTCTTTCAACGCATGTTCGTAGTTCTGGAATATGTGTGAAAGGAGGAACGCCTTTATCGAGAAACGGCATACTGATGAAAGAAGTCGATTGTACATCAAAGAGAAGGAAGTACGTTTTCTCGTGTACTCGGTTGGAACGATCGGTAGAGGGAAAAGGAACGAAGCAAACGATAAGAAGCCGATATACCGTTAGGAACAAGGAAATCCAACTAGTTAAACCGGTCGAATTTTTGGAAACCGAGATTGTAGTAATTGAAGACAATAACAAATTATCTCATGCATACCACGGTTAAGTAATTGAAAACAGATAAAAGAGAAACGCCGAGATACTGTTGTTAATTCCTTCTGCCCCTCTTTTATTTGTCGCAAATATCTGTGAAATTTATTATCAGGTTTGTACGGTAACAAATTGAATGATTTATCGATAAATGCTTGGCGCACATTATCCACAGCCCGCTGTTCCATAAATATTGATGATAAAGCTATTACACATGGTTGCCTGTTTAGAATTACAAACCGCTTGGAGAAAAACTAATTCGAGGCTGCCCGATTACTCTTGGCCGATGCTGCTTATGAATAATTATGCTAATCGCGAAGAACGCGGTCGTGTAACACTATTCCAGCTATTCGTGGAACCTTGAATCCAAGTACACGGTGATTATAATCATGCATCCAGTGAAATTCCAAATGAAAATAAATCACGAACAAATTCAGAAGCAATCAGAATTCTGAATATTAATACAGTCTCCTTTATATTCTCGACATTTTTAAGTTTGTTCTCATCTCTAATATGACCAATAAAATGACCAGTCCAAAGTGGATAAATTTCCCGCTATCGCGTATTAAAGTACAAGTAGAACAAATTTTAAATTATAAGTTTCCCAAAATCGATAACCTCCGCGAACCCAGCAATCTTCTTATAATTATGCAATTTCGAAATTGAGGAGCTCGAATACGAACCAGAGATCGCTTCTCCAATTTACATGGCATGAATATAAACGTAAACAGCAACGGATTACTATTCCTTGGACCTCGTGCTCCAACGACAACCGATTGTTCCACGTTGGTTGATGGTTAGCCACCGAACACCAGAGACGTCTCTATCGGATTAGACGCCATCCTCGTCGGACCAACGGGCCTGGGAAAGTTTTAATTAAATTCAACTAACGCGAAGAAGTTACTGCTCCATTTCTATTTTAACCGGTCCCAGCTACGAATGACTCCACCGCGAGGATCGTTGCGTTCATATTTATGAAGTTTGCTCGAATCCTTCGTTCCTGAAAGCTGAGTCCGAAGGCCGTCGACTTCGTTCGACTATTTCACTTTTGTTCTTCGACTTCGGTGGAATTTACTAACGCGTGACTGATCGATATAGTGAGACTAAAAAAGCTGGAGAAGCACGATGACGTGTTCGCGAAATCGAAATTGAAAATCTTCGAGGAACGCGTCCATTATTAGGAGCTAGACGTGATAATTTCAAGCGAAACGATGTGTGGTTCCATATGGGCGGAGAAAGAGATCGAACGGATAAGGAAAATGGTTAGCCGTGTAACGAGATTTCACCAGCGAGGCTTTATTAACGACAGTTTATTAAGTGTAAAATTATGCTCTTTCCTATGCATGAAACTCCTTTTTTCAGGATATCCGGACACTCGTGGAAAATGCAGATCGGTATAATAGACTAGAAACTATGTAATTGCAATCTAATGGAAGATCTTGTCGAAAGGTTTCAAGGTGTCTACTTTGTTGAGTGGAAGTGGTGAGAAACACTCTTCTCCCACTTACCAGGTTACTTTACAAGTCTCCGTTTTTCTTGTTTAATTTAAAAATTATCACGAACATTATTATAAATATAAATTACTCATAAAATTTATTTCTTCCATTAAAAACGCTGAAATACGTTTATGATCGGTGCCATTGCCCGTGAATGAAATATATAATCTAGCAATAACTGGGTTTCATAAAATAATTACGAAATATTCGCATTCAACGCAGACAGAATTTAATTGTTACAGAATTAATATCAGTCTGCATGCGCCGTAAGAAATATGGATAATAATTAAATGGTTTCATAATTATGGTCAGTCGTGCATATGCATGACGTAGCAATCAACGGGTTAAAGGAATTTTTTTCTGTCTTCTTTGTTAGGTGTGTACGATTCACAACATGCAGGAATTGCTTTTTTTAAAAAGGAAAAACAAGAACACAGTCTAGACTTCTGTATTAATCAAAAAAATGTGTAAAGTTCGTAAGTACCTATTATATCTTTTTAACGAAATATTCGTAAAACGTTAAAGTAGACTATTAAGTTCATTTTGTCATTTGTGCTGCACGATGATGTCATTTAGTACCCGAGAAATATTCTTGAACAGATTCAACTATATTATGTGCACACATGAGCAATTGAATTATCCTCGAAAATCAATTTATTTCGACATTGCGTTTGGTAATCGTTGCATCGAAAATTATCGTATACAACAATATTACCAACAATCAATAATTGGCAAACATATGATTCAGAAGGACAGTAACAAAGTTAATAAATTATGCAGGACGTTTCAGTATCTTCTGTTGCAAAAAATACTTAATCAATAATATTTCTGTTCACGAATAAAAAGTTAGAATAAACAGAATGTCTATATTCCAGCTTCAAACGATTGCCGATCACGGCGCACAAAGTACAAAAATCCCAGGCACAGTTGTCAAAGCGAAAAAAATCTGTTCCATAATTCCGATATCGGAACATTCCGATTGTGGAGCAAAAACCCTTTGATAGGAATATCTATGATTTTAACGTTTTCATTCATCAAAAACTGCTTGAACTCTTTCAGTACATTCCAAAGTTCCTGAAATATATGGTAGAAAATATATTCACACGATTTTTTCACGAATCAAAGAACGTTATGATTAAAAGAAAATTAATTTCTTCGAAAACTTTGTAGTATACTTTTACCGGGAAATATTTTTTTAAAGTTCATTTAAATGAATTTAGAAGAAGAAAAGGAAAACAGTGATTCATTAAATAAAATAATAGTCTTTAGTTATGAGGACAATATATATGTTATTTCAATTACAATCCCTGGTCATGGAATATTAAAATTATGTTAATTTATTCAATCAATATTTGTAGAGAGAACTTATAAGAATACACCTATATTTTATTCAAAAATATTCCTGCCACTTCGTGACTTTACATTCCCTCTTCACGGATCGCGAAGCAAGTCAACTTCAAACAGGAACGTGTTTACATAAAATTTGGATTACGTAACGGGGAAGACAAGGGAGGAATGTGAACAACCAGCAAATGTATTTTGCAAAATATTTTATGTAAATACTCGCTGTCGAAGCAAACCGAAAACACTAGAAAGAAGAAACACGAGGTACGATGTAAGTACACATCTTTCCAACTACTTTATCCTGCGCGTTGGACGAGAAATTGAAAGCTACAAAAGAGATACGCGTTTGTAAAAAAAACAAAATGAACGAAAAGAACAAAGCGCAGATGGAAGGAATCTCACAACAGTCTCAAATCCTTCGAAAAAGGAGGGATTGTTATTTCAGACAGTTTATATGTTGCGTGATTCTCCTCCGTGTTTTACTACCCTTCGCAAGGGTGATAAAGACCATTGAAAGCTTCATGCGTCCGAACCAGCTGATCCTTCTACTCTACTCCTTTCAGTTTCTTCCACTCAAAACAAAGACTGTAACATATTACTGCTCTTTCACACTTTTACAGAGATGGCATCAATAAAATTTTCTTTCAAATTTCATTGTTCAGAGACGATGCAAAGAAAATACAAAATCCTTCATAAAATACGAATATAATATTAACGACTAATTCAGCACCCAATACTAATAAAGAAACTCGTATTAACATTTGTCCTTCGTAATCGTGTTTCCATCTTACTAGTTGCACTATAAATGTTGAATGTACTTTGTAGAATATCCTACTAATATTTTTACGCACCAATTAAATTACTTTCGTGGCGCGGGTGGTAAAATAATTTCGAAAGTGGCTGGCAACCCTTTCTTCGTGTTTCCGGAAGTTAGTGACGTTGCGAAACTTCGCGAACAAGGTGCTAACATGGCAATTAATATCACAAACGAACGAAGAAACGTCTGAGGGGCTGCTATGAGACTTCAGGATGAGCTACTGCCGCGTTTACGCCAACGGAAAGTTACGCGGGAGAATGCTCGTAATAAATGATCTGTGCCGCACCCTTGCAATCATTTTCGCGACAGCCGGAAGTGGAATCAAGGTTTCGTTTTCACGGGAGAATTGCTTCATACGCGGACGTTCGAGGAAATAGCAGAAGACATTTATCCTTCACTTATCACGGTTCAAATCAGTCCAAATATCAAACTATCTACGGCAAATAATACTGTTTTACCATACAAACATAAAATCACGTTATAATTTTAAATCTTTCCACGATTTAAATCGTCACTAAAATGTCTCAGTGACGTTTTGCAAAAAATTTGTACTTTATGAAACGTAAAACACTGTTTAAATACGAGTCTACGCCACCATGTGAGTTTCCACGGCGAAAAGTAAGAATTTCATTTTCCCTCTCGAGAGTATTACGCGGAAGATAATTTTAGAAGACGTACGACAGTCGATATTTTTCTACTCGTGCGAGCAAAAATTCTGCCGCGCCTCGTATCTCGTGCTCCAAGAAGGCTATACATCGGACCACGCGAGAATGACATTTTTCGCGAGAAATACGATACGGTATTCACAATTTTCCATGGTCTTGTGCCTGTTGGACGGTATAAAATTCGAAAAAGAACAGATTCGGATGGACGTACGGTCTTATTTTGTTATGTTTACGGACGGGTGGAACTACGGGGGGGAAAAAGACGCGAGACGCGAGAGGATCATTTTGAGTTGGCCAAGTGACATAAATTTTCCGTGGTGCGCGAGACGGCATGAAAAAGCAGGTGTTTTGCCACGCGGCTTTAAAGGAATTACATTTCCACGCCAACAGCAACTGCAAAATACATGACAATTTTAAGTCGCGGAGATAAATTGCGGCAAGACCGCGGTAACAAGTTCTTGCGAAACCGTTGCTCCAAGCTCGCGCTGCAGTTACTTCCTTTCTACACAAAACCATTCGTGTTAGAACCTTATAGTACTGCAGAAACTGGAGTAGAAATATCAATAACAAAAACCACTTAATTTCGAAATGGCGAGGCACTCGACAAAATCCAAAACTTTTCTTTGACCTTTTGATCACGCGTGGAGTAAATTTTTATTACCAAAAATGTCTTTGAAACGTTATAGTAAACATTGCGAACCATGGAAGTATTTCTCAACTACTTCTAAATTTTTTCCTTTTCAATTAACGAGTATGTACGATTCTTTTGTACATGGATTTTACCATTTAACTCTTAATTGCCTTCGAATTCGTGAATTATTCTATTTTGTTTGAGTAATCACCGTTCAATTTTTCTTAACGGAACCAAACATTTTCTATGCTTCCCTGTTCATATTGTCTGGATATTATGCGTGTTTGATAACGAAATATCACTGAAGTAGTACTGTCGTATTTACATTGTCATTTAATGAGACGTCTGGTCTCTTGTGTACTGTTGTTCCATTTGTTAGTGTCATTCTGTCTTAACACGAGGCCTATTTTATGATTGGTATTATTTCTTCTGTTTCGTTTGTCGCGATGCAGACTCTTATCAAGAATTACTTAGTGTTTTTCATGCGATCATCTGCCAAGAAACGCCTCCTTATTTGACGCATGTCAACGTAACAGGCCTCTGCATTTGCTCAGACAAGTATAGCATGTCAACTCCTTTGATTGTTTAACCATCGTTTGCGGAATAATGAATACAGTTTCAACATGTTCCTAATATAGTTCGTTTATTCTAAATACTTGTTGATATTATGTGATAGGAAAAACTGAATACATAATATAAATAATCCAGGAAAAGACCTAAATTTATGCAAATCTTTCTAATGTGTTTTATGTAGGTTATTAGGTTTATTGGGTTCCAAGATATCAAGACAGTAGATACAGTCGATTAAGACCTTGCACACGAGTATCAAATCGCGCATAAATCCATGCTGTTCAAGTGCAAGCAGATCTAAACTCGTGAGAACCAAGTCGTGTACACGCCATGACATTGGGTTGTTCAAGTTTCTACGCGGCAAAACGTAGAAATTCGCGTTGGATATTCTCCAAAGGGGCAATATGAACAAGAATTCCGAACAGAAGAGCAGTATACGGAGTGGAAACCACTTGACCAAAGTACAGATTTTTTTTAAAGCATCAAGATTCTCGAAGCCTGTAGACGACTTTATCACGAAGCTCGAGACTCTCAAAGCAGCGGTTTCGATTCGTCGGTAATGCTCTACAAAGAACAATGAGGGAGGGAAAGTATGCCAAGATCTTGCACGCTAGCGAGTTCGACGAGTACGACGTTATCGGTCATCTAAGCGTGTACCAAATGTGTCCTTTTACCGCAAAAATGTACAACACGGTATTTAGAGATGTTTAACGATACACGATTTTTCCCTATCGATCGATCGGATTCACGAAATCGTGTTCTCCGCGTTAGAATCGCGAATAAGAAGTTGACAGCGAGTACAAAATATACGGTTCTAGAGTGCTCGTAGAAAATACTGTAAGACTTTGTTGAGACATAATTTGTAAAAATATTTTCAACAGGTTTTTCATTCGCGGCAAGTTTCACTCATTTTCTTAGAATTCTTTAAGCATCGGAGCAGTGGAAACCGATTTTCAGACCGTGTTAACAGGACTAGTCGTGGCGATTGTAATTGCATTCGCGTTTTCCTGTATTTCGAAACATTGAGGCAAACTTTGGCGTCGATCGTCGGTGCCACGAAGTCGATTTCCGCGTAAATTACGCGTCCATCGACAGCGGAGGCGTGTCGTTTGGCGAACTTTAAACGCGATAAGCAAATTAGCAACCACTCGAGTCGAAACACCGCGACTGCCGGAGACCCGTACTTAAATTCGTGCGCTGACCGGGCAAATTTCGGACCGTCGGTTACTCAGGCAGCGCGCTAATTATCGCCAACTTTTTGCGAGGCCCAGAAGTGGCCAATTAATTAGTCACGAAATCGCGTTGTGCGATCTTTCGGTTCGGAGAATTTTCACATCTTCAACAGGCTAGATTTTTCCTCTCGTTGACGGACTCCGGCGAAAAGGTCGACTCGAAGGAAACAGAAAGGGAGAAACGAGGCAGTATAATAATCAGAGACGCGTGAGCGCGCCAAGAAAAAGCTTTCGAGTGAAAAATTGCCAAAGAAATGTTTTGAGTGCCCTATGTATGCGGGATCGTTTGACGAAAACAGGTAGGTAATATTCGGAGCTGGAAACGTTCGAAAAATGTCAAACAATAACTTGTTAACTGGACGATACTTCACAATAATAGTTCGAATAATGGAAATTTTATTCTGAGAAAAGTTAACCCTTTAAATGTAAAAGACTTGGAAGTCTCGTTGAACTAATATTTTATATCCTAGTAAATTATTAGAATAGAAACATTCAATCCGTTTAATATTGTTTAGTACGCTATCTATTTACTGTGATAATAATATAATTTTCAATCCTAAACGTATTGTAAATTATTCGTTTTAAACACATTCAATTAATGCACCAGCGTATGTCGTCGGTAGAACACGTGGCCTGAATGGAAAGTTACGTAAAAACAACCAGATGCTCGACGCGTTAAGTACCAGTGTCCTATTTAGAAAATATTCATAAAAACTTTCTTTACTGGCATTAAAATTTAATTTAATATCATCTGACGTTTAAAGCATGCAAATGAGACCTGAATAAAATGTACTGTATTTTTTCCACCTTTTTCATACCGTATTATGAATGGAAAACCCTGTATGTTCAAGAGTAATTTACTTGATATTTTTTGGCGTAAAACAATTTCAAATTAAGAAATTAAATTAAAATAAAATAAGAAAAAGAAACGAGTATTGCAAAGACTGGCTACCCCGATTATCTTTAAAAATTGTAAGTACATACAAGTTCTCAATCATGGATGATGCAATAATACAAGTTGTTAATAAAAAATAATATATATAAAGTTGCCGGATAATCGGAACTCTACCGAGTGTCATACACTTTCTATTAATTAAATACGTAACATATAACAATTTCTCTATTCGGAGATAAATTCCTACCAATAAAATGAAGTATCTTGTACGCCTTCTTTTCATTTTCTTCGATATCTTCTGCCTTATTCGTTGCGCGCAATATGCAGACACTTACTTCTATATCAACACGCGGCTTTCTATTTCGTTCACGTACGCCAACATATTCCGCAAACATAGGAGCACAATTTCCAGTCCAATGAAAAACACGTAAATAAAAGATATAAAACTGTAACAAGAGAATATTCAATTGCGCGAGGGCTGTTTTGTTTGTGTAAACATCTATACTGACAATATCGCGTCAATTTCGACTGGAGAATAAATATCGTTTCCCATTCGCGTGTTTATTCGTATTTCAAACGCGCCACGGTGCCTGATTCGGAACAGGTATCGCGATCATTTTAAAACAACTGTGCTCCAAAAATTTCACTGGTTTCTCCGTTCGAATAAACACGATAGTTAACCCCTGCACGATGGAAGAACACCCTGCGAACACGTTCTTCTATGTACCGTGTCGCATTATCGAGATCACGCCGACGTTAGTATTTCGTTATGTTCGAAAAATCGATTCTACATTTATTCTCTATCTATAATTTTTCCATTCGCAATCACAGAAAAATTCGTACCTCTTTACATCGACCGTTGTCTTGTATCGACTAAAATCAATACAGTTTACATTATGTCCATAAAAATTCCACGATCAATTCTGAATTCATACAAACCGTCCAAAGTCAACAGTCAAGGGAATACGAATATTTCTGTGTCTCGTATTGTGTTCACAGTGAATCGTTCGGCTGCGTTATTGTTTCATACCAATCGATCGTCGACTCTTTATTTGATTTTCTGCTTTAACGACAGATTCTTCGGAGGACCTGGGACACAAAGTGAACAGCAGTGCCTATCCGTGTTTGCCAATCGGTCAATCGTGATCCGGATAGTCAGACAGATTGCTAACAGCGGACCTGTGGAATGCTCTGGCAGAATTACGCAACCGTTTAAGTGCCCTGGAGCAACTAGACTTTACTATCGCTAGAGAAAGGGATATACCCTTCTCTTGGGAGTTTGCTTCTCTGTTCCTCTTTGTTCTCCCGTCACCCTTGCACGCATTCTATAGTTCCCTGCTAGTCCCCCGCCACTGTTCCTCGCTCTCTTTACTCGATAGTAGTTTGTACAATCACGGTTACCAACTAGCAACAATGCCTCCGATCCATTCTACTTCGATTTCGGAACAATATTAAACTGCTCGCGTCAATTTACAGCTCTGGTAGCAAAGTCTGAGAGATGCAGCTGTCAAAGGGACCCATTACAATCCTGCAATAACGTTTTCATTTCTGCCAAACGATCGGAGGAATTCACTTTGTTGGAGCTGCTGTCGATAACATACGATAACTCCTTGGGATAGATTTTCTTTTGATAAACGTCTAATGGCCCGGACGTGTCGGTAAAATGATCGAGAACAATGTGACGGACTCGTAGAAAGCTGATCTGTACGTCTTTCAGAATCGGAAAGGTTCTTCGAGGTAACATTAGAGAGTCAGAAGGGAAACCGTGTCACAGCTGCTTAACGTAGCCTCCATTTAACTGTACGGCTAAAACGGATTGCTAAAATTAAATGTTCCTCGAAGACTGAAAGAGAAACACTTTTCAAAGGATGGTAGAGTATCGATTATATGGAATGATAGGGAAATAAAACATTTTTAATAATCCATCGACAGAAAGAAGAATGAGAAATTTATGGTGTGAAAATTTGATAGGCATATTTATCGAATGATAGTTATCGATTATGAAAAATGTACTCAGCTAAGACTGATGCAATGATATAAGAATTAATCATCTTCGAATGATGTTAAGTTTAGCAATCCTTTCAGTACATACGTGTGCGCGCTGTTTACCTTTCTCTGTGTTTCCCGCTATTCTACTGCAATGTATTTTTACCTTCGAGACATTACTAGATAGCAGGATAAACATTGAAATATTTACACAACATACTTCTATTGCTAAATAAAATTTAGAAACTTCTTTACTTACACCCCTGCCTTTATTATTTTATTTTTGATCCTGCGACAGATATCAGATTTAATGAAATTTAAAAAATTAAAGAATTCCATTGATTCGACTAGCTCGTTATATCGAACAAATATTTTAGAATTATATGAATTTATACGAACTGAAAATTACAATTAACTTGCGTGAATTTCCAACAACGAGCTAAACCATGTTTGAGGATGGAGTAATTTGAAACGAAGGAGTGAGGCAACTTTCTGGATTGACTGACATTTATAGACCAAGGAGAGACACATCTGATTGCCAAGAATACGATTAGAAGAAACTACGAAGATGCTTGTATAGATGTAGATGTCGCAATGAACGAATGGCATAAGACTCGAATCTGAACAAAGTTTGATTTTGAGTAGACATAGATTAGATGTATCGTCCCATGTATAAAAATAAAATCTATCTGAGATATGTAAACTTAATAATGTATTGCTAGTCAACAGTTTTCAAGCAGAGATTTCGAAAATAACCAAAATGTACGCGATCAAACGTTTCTCCGGAACAACTTTTCGACGATTTACGGATACAAAGCGTGTTATAAAACTGCTCTCGCCATTGCCACCTCTAGTTCCCCATTTCATTCAACCTTTACCTTTATCTCTCGATTTAGTATCGCACAGGATACAATAGTACAATAGCGTGATAATATCAGGAGTAAAAGTCCGGCATTGTTCGAACGATTACGCTCGCCCGCGTAATCCTTAATTGCATTCGCCCGTAGCGAGACCACGATCTATATGATCCTTTGGATTCATGGTGTTCCCTGGTCGAACCACGACATTGTCCGGAATTCTGTCACGCCAGGGATAGACTCCATGGAGCCTGTGGTCCAAAAGATAATGTCTGCGATCTAGATATGAAAATACTACCGCGATATACGAAAAAAACAGTGCCCACCAGTCGTTGCAGGTTGAATATTTAATTAAAAATTTATCGAATGGTACAATCTATTGTGTATGAATTTATAAAAAAATATTTCCACTGCAAAACTCCAACTGTCTCCAACAAGATTCAGAATAGGCCACGCGAGAATAACGTACAACCATCTCGCGGGAGAAACAGGTTCTTCTACTTGTAAAACCATTATTCAACATAGTAGTTGAATAACAGTAGAATGAAAGGTGCAGAGAAATTTTATGGAACGTTAAAATATTCATTCCACTCCTTAATGACGTAAATATATTGTACGTGATCCAATAAATATACGAAGTTACTAATCGATGAAATTCATTATTAATATAGATAGATTAATGAGTATCTTGAATATGATTTTATTTAAAAATCTTCAATGACTACGGAAAAGAAGACAAAAGTATAAATAATAGTTAAGATAATGTTTCTAAATTAGAGAAAAGCTATCTGCCGATTGTACAAAAGTAGAAGGGAATCTTATTGGAAATTTTTATGGATAGAAACCGAGCAAAGAAGCGAAACAAATGTCTACCGATAAATAATCCCCCTAATAAATATTCAGATGCGCCGGTTTCTCGTAAGTTAACATAATTGGTTAACGGAGCCAGTATCGGCGCACTTAATCTTAATTGGATGTTACAGCCCTTTCGTGTCTGCTTTATGTCTAGTCATTTATAAAAGAGGCTTACTTCGGAACCAGTGGTACCTATGCGAACCGGTTTGCGCATCGCCGAGACATCGTTTGATCTCCATAGACCGTAGTTTGCGCAAAGCAGATAATTTTGAAATTTCCACTGTTACGTGTGTATCGAGGGTCCAAGAAACTTCGTCCCCGTGATATATGCATGTACGAAACCGGGCTCTATATAGGTATAAATCTTACTTCACGCCTCGGTTCTCGCTCCTATATCAATCTACTTGAATTCTAACCTATTGGATTTGATTTATTCCGGTGCACCGCGCGCTGGAACAGAGGGCTCGAGACATATTGGACAGGGAATATTAATTGTGACGCAATTATTCAGGAAAGTAATATCGGCGAACCAAACAATAGTAAAATTAAGAAATGACAAATGTGATTACAATAGAAATTCCACGAAGTAAAATTTCAATCGCGAAAATAATTCTTTATCTAAGAACAATCATCATCGTTTTAAGATGGAGATAGGTCGCCCACGTTGCTTCCATGAAAATCATTGCGTTAGTAACCCGTCAGTCGACTGACCTAGCTGCAAGTAGGTACCTTAGACCTTTCTGCGAGAGTTGCAGCCGTGGTTGCACAACGTTAATCGACATTCGACAATCATGACCGAGAAAACTAACACGAACTGTTCTATTTCTGTTCATAAAACGTACCATTTTTGTAGGCAAATATATCTTTCATTACTCGTATTACAAGAACTTGTAAAATATTTATTCACTCTGAAATATTAATTCGTTTTTTGAAATTAGTTTCATTTCTAAAATGGTTAGAACAAAGTTTGTAAATATTGTTTAAAGTCACACATACTTTTAACGCGACAGATTGGTAATTTTTAATCGTAAATTCGATCGTTGGAAACTTGATAAAATATCCAGGTTGATGCACGATCACTGAGCATAATCTCCTCGTAACCCTTCGTATTATAAATGGGGTCTCCCACGAGTTTCCACTCGAACGTAAATTTATGCGAGATCGTCTTTACCGGAAGACATTCTTGAGTATCCTCCAATGGCAAGCGGAGGACTTTCCACGCTGTTTCCAGGAGACCATTGGTCACGATAGAAACCTGCTGGGCGACTAACCTACCTGGGAGCACCTACGACCTTCTCGCAACGCAGTGGTGCACCTCCGGTTGCACAACTGCATCGGTGCAACGTGGCTACAAAGTCACGATTGGAGGAACTACTTTGTTTAAAAAAAATTCGAACACGATCCTGACGAACATATGATACCACTCAAAAATATTTCATCATACATCCAGTATATAAAAAATATTAAATACTTCGATCGTGTCAAACAAATATACGAAGCATTCTCAAAGTTAAATTCAGAGAAATTTAGTAAAATCATCGATTAACGCGAGACTTATGTTGAGAATGCATTTTTAATCGTAGTGTCTCGCGATTACAATTTTTTAAATGTAATATGAATAAAGACGTTAAATAACAAGTGAATTACGAATGGAGAAAGTTTTCATTCAGTATAAAACGTACGTGTAACAAATGAAATACTTTTGACCGATGGCGTGGTTTCGTAGAGACAAATAACGACAAGTTTCCCAAGTTTTCTTCGAGGGGAGAAGTAAAAGAAGAGATTGCAAAAAAGAAAGAACAAGATTTTAATTCGGTTGGAACTTGGACTCCGCCCTTCTTTCCTCTGTGAAAACGAACCACAGGGATTGCAAACATTTTTACTCGTGAACTTTGAGTGGTTTGTTCTGAAAAGCAATTACATACAACGAGATTTCAGCACGGATCTTCGACAAGAAAAGTAGAACGGAAATTTATTTATCGAGAACTTCGTACCATCGTCTGGTATCTTTGCTTTTAAAAAGTCGGGGAAATTTTCCTTTCCTCTCGCGATAAAAGCGTTTTTATTGCTCTCGAGCGTGACTAAGATTATCACGCGATAACCCAAAAAGTTGGATATTTTTTTAAACGGGGAAAAAATATATTGATCGACGAGAGATATAGGCTCAGCGTGATTAATGCATTCGGATGGAAAGTTAATTACCTCCGTGTTGACAATATGAAAATCACGATGGCGCGAAAATATAATGGATCATCAATAATGCAAAATAATAGGAAAACAAATCTGTTTCGACAACCAGCTTTTCGCATGATCGATAGTCGAATTATTTCTTATAGAATATCTATAGGTAATACTAAATTCTTGTTGTAGGGGGGATTTGAAATCACTGATAATAATAGTATATTGAAATTCTCGGATTATTCGTATAGTTTCAGTCCTACTTGGAGTAACCGAGATTCGAGTGATCGACGTTTCCGACGATCGACAGTTCCACTGCAACGACGAACGCAAATGTTAAACGCGGAGCAACAGCGGTGGTCTTGCGTTTCCTGAAACTACGTGTTCACCGAATGGAAAATCGCGTAGGATTGTCGTTCGCGGAGGAACTCGTGAAGCGAAAGATCACGCGGCACGGCGAGAAAGTTGCTTTCGCTCGACTCTTCGAGAGGAGATCGGCCACTTCTCGTGGGCATTAAAACGCGCTGCACCGTAAGTCCAGGGCCGTCGTCGAAACTGGCACCGAACGGAAATTCTGATGATTTTCCTCATCCGTCCCAAGATCGAACAATCTCGGTTCGTTGAACCCCGAAACTTTACTCCGACGACGACGCCAGAATTCGTCAGTCGACGCAAATATGAGCAATGTTCTTACTACTGACACGATTCCATAACAAAATTGAACAAATTTAGAAAAAAAAAATTAAAAAATACCAAACTTTCCAGTTACACAGTCGTACTCGTTGTTAATTTGCATTTCTTAATATGTCACAGTTAAGACAAAAGGAGAAATTGAGTTTTATGAGATTAATAATTTTGAAATAGTTTATTGAATCTGTAAAGGAGGGTTCGTATATTACCGTATATTTATGGTTTTCCTAAATAAATAAGAAGAAGAGTTCTTATCGAGGTTCATGGTTTCCGAATGGATGCGCCATATTCAGTAATCGATCGATCGAATTTTACGATTGCAATAAAAGGAGGCAATGAGCAGCGACTTCTCCAAGATAAAACGTGTTATCATGAGATTCTTTACGAAACGGTATAAAAACTTTGCAGGAGAGTATAAAGACTCTCCGTTTAAATTTATTCGAACGATAACAACCTACGCAATTTCATGGAATTTAAGAGTCGGAACAAACAGCAACTGACAATAAAGAATTTTTTTCTCGAAAGTACGTAGGATTTCGGGGGTATGTCTATTGATCAAAAATGATTCTAATTAACCCCCGCAGCTAAAAATATTTTTTTTAGAACAATTTGAAATTTTTTAATTTAATGTTTTTAACGAAGCCTCTATCAATAAATTGATATTTGACAAGGATGATCGAACACCCTGTATAATACAAGCTTCGCGTAACGATAGCAGATTTTGCGTATGCAATAAATCACATAACGGAGCACACTATGCGATCGACGCGTTTACCGTTTCCTCCGGACGATCAATGTTTATCTTTATCGAGCAAAATCAAGTTTCGTCGTCGTGTCAGGGCTGGAGATCGGTTGTCTACGGCCCTGCTCGTATCTCTCGCGAAGTACTCGCTATCGAGCGCACGACCACGTTCCTTATTATTTCCCATTAAGGTTGGATGTTCCTCTTGCCCTCAAAAGAGTTCCTCGCCCGACGACCCGCGGCATTTAAAAGCAGACGGCGGTATAAAATTTCACGGGATTCGGGGGCGACTCGTGATAAGCCTTAATAGTTCTCTCTTCCCTCCCATCTATACAATTTTCCAGAGAACGAAAGAATTCAAAACGAACGCCCCAGGAGCAGATCGTTTCTCCTCCGAGCAACTCGCTTGGATCAAAGCCTTTGACCGCAAATTTACGCAACTCTCTACTGCGCTAACCGGCTGAATTACACTTCGATTCGTTCAACGTAACCTCGCTTATCTTCCCTCGATCCTTCTACGATTTCCCTTTTTTTTCTTTTATTTTCTTCGCTGCTGCTTTCCTTTATTGCTCCACGGAACACGAAGGCGATCCATTCAGTCGGCTATTTCTACATTTTTATTACTGGCTGAACGCTTTTCGTCTTACAACGTACGGGAAGATTTCGAAATCGAAGTACTGATAAATGTAACGAATAAAATATAGTGTTTTCATTTTTTATTGCAGAAAATTATGAACGATAGGGAAGTTTTTGATAAACAACGCAAGTTTCATTTGCCAGTGTGATGTTTTAAAACAAGCAATAACAACTCGACATGTAAACTGCTAGCATGTTCGATTCTCGTTCTGAAAGCACCAACGGTAAACGCGTTAGAAGAAAGTTCGGTTCGTTTGCAATTCGAACTGCCCGGATCATCCTGTACTCAAAGTTGCAATACACAACAAACCGGTAACGAGAAAATAATGTTACGAAAGTTATAATGTTTGTTGCCGTATGTAAGCTTGTAACCATAAAATAAACTATAAGCCTTTAAATTGGGAGAAGCCAAATAATTATTGCTGAATATAATAAATTTTAAAATATTAAAATTGCAATTGTAATAAAATGTTTGAGTATTTTTTAATAAAACATTTAACGTTTTCGAAACTACTAACATCTACTCGAATAAAACGTTCAATTACAATGTAACGTATCGTTAAAATTATGGATAACAAACGCTTAAAAATATTATTAATTGAAAGCTCCGAAATATTAAACATTGGGAACAGTAAAAATTTTATATTCTTCGCGCATAAAGAGAACAGTAACTTTCAGCTTATTCCTTCAACAGACTCTCGCTAGCGAAAACACACACGAAAGCGCTGCTTTGATACGAACGCCCGTTGTTATCACGATGCATTATTTTTACACGTGTTCACCGGCGATTAAAGCATTACTTTTTACATTTCCCTTATTAGCGATAACTGCGGTAAAATTTTCTAAAGCGTAGAAAGTGTGCAATTAAACTCGCACCGAGTGTACGTAAAATGTGCTTTCACATTGTAATATTTTTTACGAGCGTCGCGAACACTTTCATGGAAGCATAATAAAGGTTGTTTTCATTATCACGATCGATATGCTACGAATGAGTCACTCGAATCCTTTATTTTCATTCGAACGTTTACAATTTTATTCCGAATGTTTGCGCCTCGATCTCTCGGGAATAAAAACAGTTGAAATTAGTTTTCGTGGAGGTCGATTTTCAGTTTCAAATTTTTGTCAGACTTTGAAAAAATATGGTTATCGAGTATGGTACTGGCCCATACGTTACCGTGGCAAATAAAAGCTGAATTAAATTGGAATGTATCCTTCCGTGAAAACGAAATTAATACGATCAGCTTTCTACTCACGATTTGAGGGAGATTGCAGACCATGATCATCTTAAATTTTATGAATTTACCTCTGCATGGACCAAGTGAAACGGAACGAACATTTTCCAGCACAGCGAACATCCAGCTTTGAGTTGAATGAGAAATAGACTCTAGAGCAAACATGAGCGGAAGTAGGCCAGAAAAATTCGTTCGAAAAGAACCTAGTGTACTTGGCAGCTATGCGAAGTTTTTTTTTAAATAGAACAGGTCTTGTAAAAAAATATTTGTCGACCTTACTGATTTAACCTTTATAGAACCAGTGATATAATAATACAGATTTTTATCAAATTCTTTCGTCTATTATTTTAGGTCATCGTCAGGAATGATGCTTACTATCGATACGTAGAATTTTTATCGTCTGTTACAATTGGTTTATTGAAATAAAAATTAATTAGTTAATTATATCCAGTATGATCCGAGGAGATATTAAAATAAACTTTCATATCGAGATAAGTAAAGAGAGATTCGTAATGTGACGGATGAGAAAAGCTATCTAAATTTTCTTTGAAAAAACGACAGAGTGGTTCTTCCGGAAGAGATCGGATAAGACGGATACTTTCCATCGAACTTTTCGTGGCCTAAAAACTGATACCGCTGCGGTGGTTTTGAAATCGAAACGAATCCAGTAGGAAAGACACGCTGAAAATTCGATCGATATCTGGAAATAAGTTTCAGAAGGATGGTCGCAAAAAGAGGATCAACGAAAGTTTTTCCACGACGGAAACGAGACCCTGATGCTTTATCTCCGAACTGCCTTCGAGCAGTTTATATCGCTTCCAAATATGACACACGGACAGATTCCATATCCGAGAGAGGATATCACATTATTTGCCATATCGAACACCAAACACCATCGCGTTATCTTGAAATTGATAAAGTTGTAAATAATGTGAAAAATAATTAGTATATTGATTACAGATCAGTGAAAATGGGAAATTGGAACCTTATTATTCCCCCTCCTATACTATAAACAAGAGCTCAGTGTAAAACAATTACAGTCTCTTCGGAGGAGAAGAAAGTGGAGCAGGTTCCATTTTCCTCCTGAGAACGTTGTTCTAAGAATACGTCAATGGAACAAGGAAAGCGGAAATCGACAAGGAGTAGAAAATCGAGTTACACGCTTAAAAAGCTTAAGGGGTTACATACCTTTCAAATATTTAAAGAATCATTTTGCGTCTTTACTGTAAATCGTTCTTTACAGTATTAAGAATATGGAGAAACAGATTAGTCCTACGAGTTCCCTACTCATTTTATACTTTAATTAGATTTGCCAAGAGAACTTCGTAAACATAATTAATTTTCTGGCGTCGAGAAAGTATGTAACCCCTTCAAGTATAACGATCAATTCAAAACATCCGGTTCTTCAGCGGCTGTGAAAAAGAAAGTGAAAAACGCGGAAGCGAAATGAAAACTTGATGAGAATCTAATTTTTCATATTAATCAAACGATCTTCCGGTTTTGATTTACTGCTTGCGCGCATTTCTAAATTTCAATTCCGATCCAATAAAGCTACTGCATAAAACATGCAAGACAAATCCATCATACGCTCGATGGATATTAATTTAACGAGAGCATTATTTTTCTTTAATGGACGAGTTTCTTCCGGAAAATTTATTTAATCAATATTGACGGTTAAAGAAAAAATAAAATAAAATATAAAATTAAGAGGAACCATTAGGCAGGTCGACAAGAGACAAATTACGGTTTAAGGTTTGTAAGAGTTTGTATTATTGATATTATTAATGGTTCCTGATATAATAGAGAAAGAAAAACACTTTGAATTAGATCATTTGATAACTAATAAAACGCTTAATAAACACTAAGAGTAGCCTACGAATCCGCTGCCTTTAAGCAGAGATATATTTGCAAACTTATTTCCAGAGGCAATCGAATAAGAATAACAAGATGAATTATCGCTCTCGGGGGGTGCCGTGAAGCCAATTAAACGTCTCGCAAAAGCACGGAGCACAAAGCAACGAGAAACGGAAGATAAAATTCTTGGAGGAAATTGTGTCATCTCCCGGCGCGATCAACTTAATTGCGAGCGTATCCATTATTTCCGACACAAAGCACGAAGAATCGATAAAATTCGATTTAGATACAGCGTTAATCCTCCCCCTTGCCTTCGATGCTTTCCCGCTATCCAATATTTGCTGGCTATCTACACGTGCCATCGACGGGCAATTAAGAAAATCGCCTAACACATCCGAGATATCCATAATTGACCGATACCTCGATAACACGCGAGAAAGGTCCGCCTTTAATACACGAGGGAGATAAAGCTAGGGAGGGAACAAAAAATCTCATGAGCTACGAAAAGGCAAAAGAAGAAACTCCGAGACCTCTCGAACTGCTCTACCGTTAATTCCATCTCCCTGGAGTGACTGTTTCGATCTCGGTTTCGACGATATTTATAAATGTACAACTACAATTTTATAATGATCGAGGGAAGATAGAGAGAGATAGGTAGAGGGAGAAAGAAAGAGAGAAACGTGGAAGGCCAGGGCGACCACCGGAGGAAGAGGACGCGTCGAACATGGAGGAAACCATGAAAGGTAGACAGAGACGGGAATAGAGATTCCATGCACCGCGCCCAGGTCGAGATGGTCGCTCATAAATATTCATACGGAATTCCTGAAGCCAGGAAAACATCCATTCCTGGAAGAGCGCGCGCGTGTGTCCCCCTCCTCTCACCCCGCATTCGGCAATTTCGTGAACGACAAATGAAAAAAAAAGACGGTGGGATCTACCCCAGCACGACTTCAACGATGAAGAGAAACGAGAGAAATTACCATAGGCCAATTCCTGATCGGCTGTAACACCGTCGTCGAAAACGTAACCGATACCCTGTGACAGATATTGAGAAGAGATTTCACGATTATTGTAGAAAAAGGCTCGAATTTAAAGGCGCTGCAGAATATACAAGGACTTTATTCGAAACGAAAATACAAAGTGACTGTTTGAAATAACATTTCAGTCTTTCATTTACAAGAATTTCCGTTCGAAGTAAATGAAATATTGATTTATTTGAAATAGCAGGTGTTTTAAAGAATAAAACTTCGTCGATGTTTAAAGTGATTAAACTATAAAAATAGAGTAATCTCTGGTTTATATTTACCCTTTTTAATTCTTATCGTACTTTCTTTAGTGCGATTATTTTTCAACAATCCTCCTCGAGAAATCAGTCAAAACGGAAGAACCATCCTGTCGACGATATCTCAAGAATTATTGCAACGGTTTCGTTCCAAGCATCGATAACATTACTAATATTAAGCTTCCGAGAAGCGAAACTCGTATTCAGGGCTATAAAGAGATTCAAGTTACGACAATCGACCGACGCGTATTCTTCTTATTTGCCAAACAACACGCGCAATGATGTGTCGTAAAATTTATCTGACTATTTTAATGCCCGCGGAAGCACCGTTCGGGAGAGGCCTGTGACAAATCGCGCGTGTACCGTTCCTTCCAACTGTATTTCCACGATAGAAAATTTCGCGCGCAGCGACCTGTAAAAATATTCCGCATTCTTGTTCGACTCTGTTACTTGTTTTCGCGACACGAACGACTGCGAATAAAATGCTTGCACATACGTACTTCCAACAACGCGAAACCGGTAGCGAAAAAAGTCATTCTGGAAATACTTCGATCGCCTGAAAGCTTCGAATACTTTCCACTCGTGTTTAAAATGTCGAGGAATTGTAGCGAAGCTTCGTCGGTCCGAAATAATTAAGGAAAATCATCCGAATTAGCGAGGTGAGAGAATTCAATAATAGTGACTGGGAAGCTTTTAATTAAAAACTGAAAAAAAATGTTTGTTGGTTTCTTTTGTCCAGTATATCCTGGCAACAAGAACAATTTGCGTTTTCCTTCATCGAATCTACATAACAAAACGTTCATTCGTTCGTGTTCGACAAAGAAATAATCCGCGACTCTTTTTCCCCATCGTGCACGCCAGTATCAATCTTCCCACATCGATTCCGTATTCCAATATATACAGAATCGGGTGTCGCGGAGCAGAAAGTAAACCGAATACTATTCTATCTTTCGTATTTACACACTTACTCGGAAGCGACGTATTCTTTTATTTGCTTTCCGCGCGGACGTTGATTCGTCCACGAACTTTCCAGAAAAATATCTCTCGAATAGATCGCGAGAAAACTCGCATGCTCCAGGGAGAAAAAAGGAAAGAAACGAGAAATAAAGGTGGGGACAAAAAATGCGAATACGGATGACCTCATCGAAACAAATCTACGGTGCACGCGTATTCGGCAGATTTCACGAAACTGGAGAGAGGTCCTTGCTCATTTTGTTCCTATAGTTGTTCGCCGATTTTTTCCACTCGAGGTCGAGGGACAACAATTTCCCCGGACCCCGGTGGCGGCTTGGCATTGCGCTTCGAAATTTGCATCAAGAGGCGCGCACGCAGGGCCATCTTTTGCATAAAGGCAAATTTATAATTGGCCACGGGCCAACGTCTGCGACGTTTATTCCCGTTCGATCGCGCAATGTCCGCCCCGAATTTTGATTTCAATCGGCGTTCCACGACCGTTCCGTTCGAAAGAGACCAGCCGATGGACGAAAATTCGAAGAAACTAAACGTGGTTTTTACAAATTCAAATACCGATCAATTTTATATTTGTAACATATCGATTCCCAAAAAATTAGCCAAAAGTGTCGAATGTACCTCTGATGATCAATAAGAACGTTTAATTATACATATTTTTCATTTTAATGAATTCAAGTTCAAGTTTGATAATGTATAATTTATAGAACGAAGAAGGTACGTAACTGATGTAATATGTTACGGTAATATAGCGGTAGAAAAACTAGTAGAAAAACAAAGGAGATTTGATTAATCATGAACAGAAATTATTGTAAAAAAGGTGGATTCGTCTGCGTTAAGATTTTGTGATTTACTTAAAACAAAAAGAAAAAAATCGAGTTAGCAACAAAGAACAATTTTGGCATTAGATGACTGCATGACAATTTAGGGATTCCTCGTGACACAGATTTCGTATATATTTGATTTTATTTAAGTCATAAATACATAATTTCCTGAGCATAAAATAATACCTTACCAGGAACTTATAAACGAGCGTACGATGTTTTACCTCTGCATTTAATATCCGCGTTTAATCCATGGAATAAGCAAAATAAAGAACTCTAAATACAAACTAACGAACACATTGATGAGAACGGTTTATTTTTTTACTATGCAAACCTACATAATGTTCGCGTAACACGCTTTATAATGTATCCTTCCTGCTATTACAACGTTCTTCTATAACGGTTGAGACTAATTCTGACTGCAATTAAACGAGAAACTGGTAATGTAGGCGTTCACGTATAATAATAGCACCAAAGCAAAACCGTGGATGCCAATCTAGTAAAACAAGATACGAAATAGTTCGTAAATTGAAGAATACCATACTCAAAGCAGAAACGTGTAATACAAGGAAGCCACGCTTATTAACATTAAAGTCGCCCTCATCGATAATATTTGAAGCATTCATTACAAAAAAGGGAAATATAAGTAGTCTGTGGAGGAACAAAAATTTTAATTTCATATAGTTAAATATCTGAGAAAACTCTTATAATATAAAAGTTACTTCTATTATTGGTATTCACATTATTCTATCTGAGATATAGAATTTTAGAGGCTCGATTTCAATATTTAGAGACTTCACAGCTATCACATTTGACAAACAAACCTATATCAAAAAGATAATCCAATTATTGTTTGACTGTTCCTGTTTATGAAATACTTCGTGTGCCCTGCCATCGTATCTCAAACTTTCTTACTAATTTGACGAAGCTCAGGATGCCACAACCGATCTAAAATTTTGCTGAAATTTCACTTAGTAAACTACAATGACAGTTATAAACGATGATCTGTTGTACATGCCACACGTTTTGACAGACCCTGTCACAAGTTGTTCGCGTCACCCCGCACGCTGTATGAGAAATAGGTCTTCTCCGAAATTATGTTGCTTCCCAAAAAACCGAAGACATCTTAGAATCGAATCAGAGAAATATATTACTATTTATATTTTCTACTGCCGCGTTGTTTGTGTTAATAAATAATTACGTTCGTTATAAGAATATTCATGAATCGATTGTTGAAATTTCGACCACGTTTCGAGAAATCTGTCCCACTGTGCGATGCGGTACGCGCCATCCGGTGATTCGAAAAACCGTTAACTTGAAACCGTGCTGAGAATTTCGCGCGGCTTTTATCTAACGTTCGCAAGGCAGAGAGTTTAACCGTAAATCGCGTTTACCAGACAGGGTCTATTCGTCATCGTCGAAACGATCAACGATAAATCCGTTAATCTGGTTGTAGCGAGATAAGATAACCCGTTGGCTACATCCTCGTCAAATTGGGTTTACCATTATACGGAAACAACGATAAAGATCGGTTATTTTTGGTGAAAACCGAGGATCGAGCGGGTGTATCGCGATACGGAAGGAATTGCGTTTGCTTTGTCAGGGTCACGTTCACGGTGGATTTAGTACACTCGACGAGAATGGAGGGCTGGTTTCCGTTTTTCCGAATGTTTGCGCCTGTTCGTGAACTTCGCCCGCGAAGCCCGTGGCAACGTCACTTGCAAGTCTGCTCTCCACGTGGACACATGACTGGGAAACGTAGACAATTAATAACAGGGAAAGCCTAAAACACATGGACCGCGGTATGCAAGTATCATAAACGTTGAGGATTTCGAAACAAGCTTTTGATGTCTGCAAAATCCCGACGAACGAGTTTCGAACAAAAGCATCGAAATTTAGTAGGATAAAACAACAGTGACATTTACTCTTCTCGCGTAGATTTTATTCTGACGTAGACACGAGGTCTAGAAATAGTCTTTCGAGTATTAAAAATATGGCAATTTACTTAGTTATGGACAGACTGCTTAGAAACACCTGATTCGCGTGTCACGAACAAGATTTTCTTGTTTAAAAATTACGAATGCAGTATAAACTGAACCCTCGGCCCCTGTACATTATTCACGCGAAGAGGAGGGTTGGCAAAAACACAAGCGTCGTTCCTTGCCACGGTTGGCTGGATTTTTCCCTGGACTTGCTTTGGTTGGTTAAATTTTTCCCATTATAGCTTCCCGCCGACCAAGGCGGGACAAGAAAGATTCCTTTTCGATTTTTATGTCTTCGACGACGTATTCGAGGCAATCAAATTCAAAGATCCAAGCTACAGCAATCTGTAGTAGTTGCGGACGATTCTATCGAAGACCAATTTACAGGCATTCCCGGGTGGAATCGATGGAAAAAAATCGACGCGACCATCGCCGTGGAATTTGTCGGCTTGTATCCACTTGCAGAGGTATGCAGTCGCCAGAACTGGGTATCCTCGCCCTTAATTGGCCGTTTCTAGTTCCCTTCTCTATCTATATCCTTCTCGATTGACGACAATGTGCCTCGGAACGATAACGCGTAACGCCAGGTATGCGCATCGATTTCAACATGTGCCTCCTCTATCATCTACGAAACATTGCCTACGGAATTTCGTGTTACAGAGTGTGATTGGCAAAAGCACCGCCAAAAATTTACGACTTTTAGAACGAAATTTCTGTTATACGAAGCCTTCAATCCGTAATCGATACGTATCGATTATAGTTTAAGGAATTTTAGAACAACTGCAATAAATCATCTGCAATTTTTCATAAATCCGATGACCCTGATATTGCATATTCGCAACGTGAAACGAAAGCGATTACCTCAGCATTTAATTTGAATTAAGAACGCGTTAATGGGATCCTAATATGGGATTAATTACATTGAAAATGATGCGCAGAGAAACGTTGTACTCTGAATTCCATATCAGCTGCATTACGGAGGATTTATTTTCATCGTGTTATCGTTACATTATTAAGCTTGTTATCGAATAATTTGTTTCGACGAGACGAATGTGAATTTTCACGTTGTTGTCTGTATTTAGTTCCACTGATCCCGAATTATAACAAGAATTTATTAATTGCAATTTACAACCGGTTGCAGTCAAGAATAACGTAATTAACTATACGATGTAAAAGCAACGTCGATGAAAATATATTCGGTGTATTAAATAGAGAAAATTATTTCTTGAAAATTGTTTACACAATATTAATAATCGTTGTTCAAATATCCTTGATTAATTAATTCTGAATCGAAATTGATAATGAAATTCTGTTGCAAGATTCGAATTATACGTTTCGCTTCTGCTTCATTAGTAAATGCAATGTATTTCTTACTTTTATTATTAACGCAAATTGATCGTGCAGGAAAATACTGCACTCTATCGGTGTATAACTATCATTATGAACCATTCCGTCTCGAAACGTAGTCTCTCTAAAACACGCTTCTATGCAACTCTTTTTAACATACTCCAAACATCGTAACGATGCACGATGCACAGAACCGGTGGTAGCTAGAAAAACTCGATAAGTACCCTGTGAAAAAGATTCAAAGAAGAATAAATAGAACAGGAGCGAAAGTAGAAAGATGCGCGTTCCCCTCGTTCGCGGGATACACTTAGCAGACCCATAGAGCTTCATTACTATTTCTATCTCATTAACGACATAAAATATCGAGACACGAAACACGCCTTTCGGCGTCTGCTTCTTTAAAAAATACGCGACTCATTAATCGAGCTTGCGCAGCTAACGACGCGACGTCGCCGGAACCACATTAAAAGGAGATAACGGAAAAAATTATCCGCGATATTAACCATCGGACAGAAATAGCGCGGGTTCGAGGAAACCGGGCAACCTGCCGGCGCGAGGAAGATATTTTATCGAAATTGCATCGAGATTTCATTATTAACTATTCCCCAGCTGGGAACGAATGCACGCACACCCTTTCCCGTATCAAGATTTTACGATGCGAGACTTGTTTTTCCAGTAGACTGAACCGCAATATTTATTTTTACCAATCAGCCACCAGTTTTTAATTCCTCTTCCACGCGATTTCGATTACCTTACGCATATCTGCGAACCTCTTCCACTCGACTCGTTAAATAATTCCACTAACTGCAAAATTGATTATTCGTTTAATACGATACATTATCATTATACAATCGATACTTTCGGAATTTCAAACTAGGAATTTCCAACATTTTTTTCATAAAAACGAATGCATCTCCATAACCCTCCGACAACCGTGTGAATTTTTGCCATGTGGAGGATCGCGTGAGGATTCGAACGAATACAATGGAATTTATGACCGTGCAATTAATCAAATAGATACTTTATTTCACACCCAACAGTTAACTCTGTAGTAAACTTTCTACTTCTTGTTACCTATTTTTCTTTGCCCCCATAGAAATTTTACCGAATCCTATAGTATTTTCCTGAGAAACCCGTGGCGTTAAAAATTTAATATCGTCCTTAACTGTCCGTCTAAGCTGCAGTTTCGTGAGATAAACATCGAATGGGATCGTCTAAATGTTTCTTATCACTGTCACGGGCCCGGGGACAATTAAATCGGGTAGCGGCTTTATTAAAAAGGGAAAAGGGTGAGATCCCTCGATATAAACGAGCAGCGACGAACCCTGCCCTACCGAAT